>NC_136071.1:720344593-720397093 GCF_964261635.1 Lissotriton helveticus | reverse complement strand
CTGGGAAGGAGTTACTAAGAGTTTCGAAGAGTTCATCCCACCATTAAATGACAACATCTATAATCTGAAGTTTACGTACACAATCAGTCCATCACAGATAACCTTTTTGGACATAGACATTTATATAAAGGAATCCAGGTTATGTAGTAAAATCCATCGGAAGGCGACCGCAAGTAGTAGCATATTGCATACGAATAGTGGCCATGTTAAAACTTTAAAATGGTGAATCCCCTACGGGGAGATTTTGCGAGCGAGAAGAAACTGCTCAGAATCAGATTTTGGAATACAAATGAATGAAATGTTCACAAGATTTGAAGCCAGGGGGTACCTTACACAAGTTTTAATGTGAGCAAAAAATAGAGTGACATCAAGAAAAAAATAGTTTGTTCCAATAAAGAAACTGGAGATAACCAATTGCGATTATTGATGGATTATAATATTGAATATCAGGAACTGAGAATGATTGTCAATGGGGATTGGGAAATATTATTATGTGATGCGAATTTGAAAGATGTTTTATCCAACTTCCCAAAAAAAATGTACAGGAAAGTATCATCCTTAGGAGACATACTTGTGCAGAGTATCTTGCCAACTGTTAAAAAAATCAGCAAATAATTGGTTATAAGTGCCTGTTTTTGGAAATGTACAAAATGTAAAGCTTGTGAGCTTGATGGCATCAACAAGACCTCATATAGATTAAACAAAGGCAAAGAACAAAAAATCATGGAACTTATCACCTGTGAGACAAGTTATGTCATCTACATTTTACAGTATACCTGTGGAAAGTGCTATGTTGGTGCACTACACATAAAGTAAAATTGAGAATAATACAGCATATACATGTGATTAAGAATCAGAATCAGGACTATTAGAACAAACATGAAGGAAAGACACAATAATTGACATAGTTCAGGATAAAACACATCAGAATTAGAGAACAAGGGGGCAATCAAGATTAGAATCAAGACTAATAACATTGATGGGTACAAAGGCCCCCTTTGGATATAATCTAGATGCTGAATTACATATCCATCTTTAATATGAATAACAGTAGAAAGTATTTTGATAATTTGTAGCAAGACAAGATTTTAGACCATTATTAATTGCTATATAGTTCATATGTGAGTTTTATGATTTATTTCTTCAACTTATTGGAACCTGTATATTCCCATTTATGCCCTATTTTGAAACATTGCTTTAGCTAAATTAGGTGATTTGTTGTTGCCATAATTTCTACTGCCCTTTTTAGATTAAGATCTTTATTAGATATATGATTGAAGATGAACTGGGATTTTTTTTACTTAATGCACATGCACTGTTCTATCCCCTGGGGGCTGCAATAGATTAGAAGCTTTGACATGTTGGGCATAATTAGGATGTCCTTCTGTAAGCCTCTGGCCGTTTGTCAAAGGCTTACCAACCGGCATCCCTGGTTTGAATTCTGAACACCTAATTACAATGTAGGCGGTCGTGGGTCAAACCAGCCGGTCATTCCAGCTGGATTCCAATGGGATCAAGGGGCCTGTTGGCCAGTGGGAACCGCAACATAACCTCTTAAGGACGGCAATTCTGCCGTCTGGATTACGATGTTGGTTTCCGACAGGCATTTCATGTAGGACTTTCTGACAGGAAAAGCCTCTCAGAAATCACTTAAGGGGCCCCTAGCAGGGCCCTCTTTCCTCAGTGGCCTCCGGGTGGGAGCCGGCAGGGCACCATAGGTGCCCCCCATTAATCCTTGCACCTGTGCCTGCAGCTCGGTGGAGGGATTAACAAAAACACTAATTTCTCTATGGGAGCTTGTACTGTGCCATGTTTCCGACCGCAGCACAAGCTCCCATAGAAAAATGGGAGCCTGCGACCACATCATGTGCATTCGCATTGTAATTGTGGAGTCAGGAGCGCCGACCTGCGGTCGGTCGGTTCCATAGCCGCGGTGATGTCGGTCGGAGGCAACGCTGACAGACATCATAATCAGGATTTTTATATATATATATATATATATATCTTAAAACATCAAAATTGAGAAAGGATATCAAAACTTTTAAACAAGATCTAGTATATCCTTACCTGAAAGAATATTTCTTTAAAAATAACAAACAAAGTTCTCTTAACTTACAGTATAAAGGGAGGTCACGTACAAGGTTTTTGACATTCTCTGATTCATCCTCAGACTCAGATCAAGGAGCAGGAACATAATATCAACAGAATCACCCATTCTACCAATACCCCAATGCCCCTCCACCTTTTTTAGATAGAGGGGGACGCAGGGGCCGAGGGTACAGAGTGGGATGGAGGGCCTCCATCCACCAACCACCACAAGAACAGAATTTATTTTGCACACGCCAGAAAGTGTACAGACGATAGCGACAAATAGGGCATTAACTGCTGATACCATGAGCCAACCCACTAATGAACTACTACTGATATACAACCTGTCTAAACATCGACTGACCCCATGGGAAACTAAGGTCCTACAGAAGGGCCTGTCATTTGTCCCATTGGTAGTGCAAGAACCCGTCAATACTAAAACTGAGGTGTTGCAATTTTTTGTCTAAAATTAGGCTGAAAGCTTTTTTTCGCTAAACAAAGTGATACTCCAGAGGTGAATGTGAGTGGACTTAAGAAGAAGTCTTCCTTTTTCCCTGACAGTGCGAGCATGCCGGAAGAGATTATCTTTTTTGAAAATCAAATTTTGCGAGAGATAGATAAATTAAATGGGAAAAATGTATCCTTCAAATCCAATTTTTCCAAACAAGAACACACTGCCTTAAAAGTTCTAGCCAACAATCCCCTTACGATAATAAAATCTGCCGACAAGGGAGGAGGGTTTGTTCTATGGGACAGTCAGGATTATGATGAAGAAATTTTGAAACAACTGAATAATCCTTTACATTATTGTAAAATTCAAGACAACCCCACCACGTCTTTAAAATCTAAAATCTTGTATTCGACCACGCAGGCTTGGGATTGTGGATATGTATGTAAAAAAGAATATGACTATTTGAATTTTACAACCCAAAAAGTACCCACGATATATGTATTTCCAAAAGTACATAAGGATGCAGAGAAACCACCTGGGTGGCCCATTATTGCTGCGTGTGGTTCACTATTGGAACCTTTGGCAAAATATATAGATACATTTCTGAAGCTATTTTTGAGTGCCACACAGGCATACGTACGAGATACCGTGGACCTTATTTCCAAGATTGAGCACTCGGTGTTCGAGGGAGACCGACAGTTGTTGGTCTCCCTCGACATCAAGAGTTTATATATTAACAACCCACAGGATGAGGCTTTGTTGGTCATGGAATTGGTGTTGGAACAAAGAAGTAAACCCCATCAGGTTCCCACAGATTATATACATGAACTGGCTGAAATTTGTTTGAAAAATAGCTTTTTCTCCTTCAAGAGGGAGTTGTTTTTACAAATAAAAGGCGTGGTGATAGGGTGCTGTTTTGCCCCCGAAATAGCAAATCTTGTAATGGATCAGTTTGAAATAAGATACATCTTTGATGAGGCAGCCCCATTTAGAAGTAACATTCTTAGATGGGTACACTTCATCGACGACGTATTTCTTATTTGGAATGAAAGTACAGAAGAACTTGAATGGTTTCATTTATGGTTGAATTTGTGTACCACCGATTTGAAATTCACCAAAGCCGTAAGTAATGCGCGGATCAATTTTTTAGATGTTTGGATTTTCGATAAGGACAGCAAATTGGAGGTTAGCCTTTATACAAAATCTACTGATAGAGACACTCTTTTGGAATTTTCAAGTGGGCACCCCAGAAGCCTGAAAGAAAACTTGCCTTATGGGCAATTTTTAAGGATTCGACCGAATTGTTCGAATAAGGACGACTATTTCGAAAATGCAGAAATATTATTAAAGAAACTCTGTGCGAGGGGTTACCCAAAGAAATTGGTGAGAGCCGCTCTTAAGAGGGCATGGTATACTCCGCGTGAAAATTTGTTAACACCAAAAACTAAAGAAGAAATAGAACAAATGACATGCATTCTTACTTTTAATCGTAAATCTAACAAAGTAAAACAACTACTTGTAAGGAACTGGAAATTGATTGTACATCTTAATATACCCAAATCGCTCTTTTCCTTTAGGAAAGGAAAAAATCTGAGGCAACATCTGGTTAGAGCAACTAGGGAACCACTGATACAAAAAGATACAAGAAGAATGCCTACATTGGTTGGTCATTTTAGATGTGCCAACTGAGCCACTTGCCCAAGTACAACAGATTCTAAATCTGTTTTGATCAATAACAAAAAACACACGACGCAAACTTTTTCCAACTGTAACACCAAAAATGTGGTGTATATGGTGACATGCCCGTGTGGGAGGTCATATATTGGCCAAACAACCCAGGCAGTCAAAATGTGAATTCTGCAGCATAAATCTTGCATTAGATGCAGGACCTTGGGGGCGCCATTAGTGGAGCACTATATCGAGTCTGGACATGGTCCGGATGACTTGGTATGGTCTGTACTGCTGGTCATTAAGGCCTGCAACAAAGGAGAACTAGAGATAAAATTGAACCGCACAGAAGCGCGTTTGACAGAGAGATACCACACAGCCATAGATGGTTTAAATGATAGGGATGAGCTATGGGCACTGATTTAATTGAATCCATCTCTATAAATACGGATGTGAGTACCCCAGAAATTCATGAGTACATGGAGATGTGGGGACTGTATGGTTACCTAAAGGTTCAGATATATGGAGATGTGGTGAAAGTGATAAACTGTTTTGTAACATGCATGCTTGTCTATTGTATATGAATTGATGAGTTTGAAATGTATATGTTTTGAGAATACTTAATGATTGAATGACCTCCCGCCACACAAAAGTGGAAGACATGAGAGTGTAAGCCCGTTTGCACATGCAGTGCATCAGAATGGTAAGTGGACAACAGCTGAGTGAAAAATAGATCACCCCTTAGAAATATGCAGAAGGCACCGCGCCATTTGTGCTATTGCAATGTTAACCACAGACGCATCTGGACGGAGGCACTGTTAGTCCGGTTTTCCTGCACCGCTTGCTTGGCCACAAAGTAGGAAGATGGGAAGTGCTCCACGTAACCCTGTGATTTTTTCTTGAATCAGGTCCAGTCCAATGCGTTATGCCCGGTCAATTGAGTTAATAGCTACTTTCCATAACCGTTGGGTGTAATTGTGAGTGATGGCTGTCGCGTGACTGGTAATGGCTATGAGCCTCATGCATAGTCTTTCCTTTTCCTCTTGGTGAGTTGTCTGGGGTGTGTAGTCTTTCATTAGTGTCCCCTATAGAAAGTGGGTTATGTGACCGCATGCACGTCGTATTGCCGGGCCTATGCGAGCAACCGCGTCCCTGCATAAGTAGCCAGTGGAGCTACCGCGAGTGACCGCGTACTTTGGAATAACTGGCAGGAGAGCCTGGACCGTCTGTTTGCTGTGTGAATGCGGAGCCCTTGAAAGGTATTCTAAATGGCGCCCGCCGTTTTATACTGGGCCTTACGAATCGTCGGATGTGAGAGACTACACAATGATACGGGCTTTGTTTGTCTACAGGCAACGAGGTGGGAGAGTGTCTTTAAGTACCAAGGAGACGACCGGTGACCACGTGGACCGGCATTACGTTGTTTACATCAAGGTAATGGTTTGATTTGGTGGGTGTTAGTATAGGCTTCAACGCATATAGAGGGCATTTTACGCATAGTTACCAGCACTTGTTAGGACTAATACCATTCCTCTGGTTGTTATCGTAGGATTTGAAAGGATACAGCAGAGGTGGGTATTTGTGTACCCACATGATTTTTGCTGGATGGTGCCAATTTTTTGGTGATTGCAGAACTTATTTCAGGTACCTTTATCTCCCCCGTTTTCCCCTTCCACTACCTAGGTGTGACCGTGGAGTGAGCATTGGGGCACGTGCACTGATGGTGGTGTGTTGTCTCTTGCTGGGACAGAAGAGATTAGTCGAGGTATTGTGGATGCTTCGATGTTTTTTTACCACTCTGAGCACTGCATGGGCATTGTTGGGATAGATGTGTATATAGGTAGAATGAAATGTCTAGTGATGTGTTTTAATAATAATTATTGTAGATATACCCTTGTCCTGATAAAGCCACAAGAAATGAATGGTTGAAACGCGACCGCAACTGTGTCAACAAAACTAGGAGGAGTCTCATTAATTTAAATCTTTTCCTTATATTTAGGGCGCCTAAAGATAAAAAAGAAATGAGGTGTGGTACCTCAGGCGCATAGTTGACGTCCTCAGAGTGTATTACTCAGAATAAGGAGTGTACATTTTTTTGAGTTACATTAAAGGGTTCTTGCAAATGTTGTATATAGTGTGTATTTGTATTGGTCTACATATGTGATTGTGATGTATATGTGACTTTTTTCCCTTATATATGTGTTGTACATATTATGTGTATTTTGTAGTACTATGTGTAGTTAGCTGAAAGAAATGTGTGTATAACAGGGTAATTGATTGTGCCTTCTATAATAATAAAACAGTTGATTGATCCCTCCTCACTTTTTCTAATATACATAGTTTTTATATATTTATAGTACTTTAGAAGAGGTAGTGCAATAAAAACAGATGCATTAACACGTTATATATTCATAGTATGCTTTATTTCATCTTGACTAAAATAAAATGGTAACTTTAATCAAGAAAACTTAGTAAATTAATTTTGGGCACATGCACTTTTTCTTTAGAAGATTTGTGCAATATGTTCACAAGCAGTGGCACAAGCACTTTACGTGCATAGCAAAGCACTTAATTTGGGACTTGTGCAATAAATGTATAAAGACAGGTTGTAAAATATCTGTTCAGGGCAATGTTCAGAAGCTCATATTCCAATAATTTGTATGAAATTCCTCTTATCAGATTGACATGGCTGCTCTATGACTCAGTTGACTCCATTAGAAATTCTATATAATTTGCCAAAGCATGTCCGTGTGAAACTGGGTTAAAAGACACACAGGGAACATAAATCGGTAGGGTTAATAGATGGGGCTATCTTAGCCCATGGAAGGAAATAGGATAACATGTACTTTCCATAGAAAATGTGTTATGGAGTTGGTAAAATATTAATATTTTAAAGAATGAGAAAAAAAGATTTGTAGAAAAGTTTCTTAGAAATGAAATAATTGTACTTTACAGAGTTTAAAAGTTGTAAGAAAAAGTTCCTCACTGATACACCTAGGACCCAAGATAAGAGATGTAGTATAAATGAACCCTGTGCCAATAAGCCTCGGGAAAATATAGAAAAATAGGTGTATCCTAATTAGGGAGTTTTATACTTTATTTTCACTTCTTGTTAATATTGCCTAGGGTGAAAAACGTAATGCCAGTACCAACGAGTGCATGCAATTGATTTTTGTTTTGAGTGAACATGGTTTCCATATCAAACAACATTTTCCAAATACATTGCATTGCGTATAAAATTGTTTCATAAATGATATGTACTTTACAGTTGAAAAATTCATTGAAAGTATTATGGATTGGAAATGTCAATGAAAGAAAGTAACATGGCAACGCATATTATGCTAAAGTAACATTATCAGCGTGTGTGCTCTAGTAGTTTTTTAATTGACACTGTTGAAGGACAAGCACTCGATTTGAATGGACTGTTCTCATACAGGGACTCTATGGTCCAGCAGAAGGTAGAAACGCAGAAATGCGTCAGGCATATTTCCAGATTTTTACACTGATGGTGGTTTGTGTGGCTGAATAAAAAATTCAACAACACCTCTTTACAAAGTAGCAGTAGCCAGTCTATAGATATAGTTAGGATTTCCAGAGATAGGAATTTCTCATATTTTTGTAATTGTAACATTGTAATAATTTCATTAATCTTTGCCGACTTGTTCTTTTTTTTACATTGGCTTATGATGCAAAGTTTTGTGGTGATTAGTTAAGGCTGTGCAAAGAATAAATGAGGGTTGCAAAGCACGCTATTCCACCACGGTATTTTCCGTAGACTTTTTAAACAGACGTAGCTGCAAAATGGATGAATAGATTTACATGAAATTTGTCAGAAATACAGATTGTGGTGTGGGAAGGGTCCTTTTTGTTATTTAATCTGAATTTGTTCCGATTTTTTTAAGGAAAAAGGAAAAAAATTAATTATATATTAGGCCACGTGAGTGCCTCTGTGCATGGCGATGATGAAATACAAAATTATCGGTTGATCTAAACCCCGCAAAATAAAAAGGCAGCCTTATTGTTCAGACAAAACTTTGGCTTTGTTCTGTTTGAATCTGAAATCTACATTATTGGTATTTTTGTAATGTGTAGGAAGACATGAAGCAGTTTAGCAAACTCTGTAGATATAGGGAAAATTATGTTTCTTGATTTATATATATATTTTTTAAAGTTTATGATGTACTGCGACGCTTTCTCAAAAGTATCTAGAATGTAATATGGTACATTTAAAATGGAAAACAACACATCACTGCACTCTACATGACACTACTCTGTACCACTGCACTCTGCACCCCTTCACTCTATGCCACTGCACTCTGTGCCTCTGCACTCTACTATGCATGAGCCTATGCCACTGCACTCTATACCACTCTACTCTAATCTGCAATACTCCATTCTATGCCACTGTTCTCTACACCACTGTACTCTACTCTGCACCACTCTACTCTATGCCACTGCACCCTATGCCATTGCACTCTTAGCCATTGCTCTCTGCTCAGCACCACTGCTGCCACGGCACTCTGAGGTTACGTAGTTTTCGATTTCGCTTCGTATTCAGCCGCCATTTTGTGCTTAGCCGCCATTTTGTGTTGCCTCACTCAGGCAGCACGACTAACGCGGTAAACATGGTGTTTCTTGCCTTTTCAGCTGCTACGTGTCTTGGTGTTGAAGAGTAACTCCTGTCCATGTTTACGAAACCGATGTCAGGGTCTGGCCGAGTTCGTAAAGCCATGTCTAGACTGATTAATCCATGTCTTACTCCACTGTTTGGGTCCCACCATTCTTCTCGACTTTATCTTGTTTAACTGGCCTTCACTATTCTCTTCATGTGTTCTCTTGTTACATAGCCTATCCTTTGAAGCATTCTACACATGTTCTACCACTTGCAAATTGAATTACGGGCACTAGTGTTGATTGACTTGAGGGGAGGAGAGCACATGGGGTCTGAAAGGAGGGTGTGTTTTAGACATCCGATAGCTTGTTTTTGAACTATTCCTATTTGTCAGTTTTATGTGTTTTGGGAGTTGTCATTGTAAACTCGTTCTGTATAATAGACTGTATGCCACGGAATAAAGTGGCAGTCTCCTCAGAATCCACCTTGTGTGTAACTTCTAGGATAACTGTGCTTAGCTGCAGCTAATAAATCTTTTCTACGCCCAACATAGTGTCTCGTGTCTCTGTCTGTCAAGGCAGGTGAACCCAGAGATATTAGGCGTACCCTGCGCCGCTTGGCCCATAAGGTCAGGTTCTCCAATTGGCACCCAATGTGTGGGCGACTTCAGCGGTAGTAGTTTTTGCCCGAAGGTCGTGAGGAGCTTCGTGAGCGACCCCTGCATGTCGAAGTGGACCGAAGGTCTTTTGAAGCACGGCTACTCCTTCTTGACGGCTGCTGACGACTGCTGCCCTGACTGTCACCCTGCCTTGGCCCTCTGGTGATGATTGGTATCGCGAGACGTTAGACGGACATCTGTTGGCGTGAGAAAAACATTTAGTTAAGTATTTGTGGGTAGCGCCCACTCTTTGTTTTTGGTTTTTTGTTATTCGGTTAGCGCGCTAACCGAAGCCAAGGGGTAAGTACGTTTGTGCTGTGACTATATTGTCTGAAACCCCCTTGACGTTTGTAAGGAAGTCCAGTTTGTTACGAAATGCCTGGATTCAGTAAGTGTAGGACATTTTGTTGTTTTGGTTGTACTAGGGATTCCCGGCTGGAGGATTCTTGTCCGATTCCTCCAGTTGGAACTCCCACTTACAAGCTCTACTCAAAACATGGTCTGGGTCCTATTATTTTTAATGAAACCTGGATCCGATATACAAAGAAGGATGGTGTCTTACAGTGGCCACAAAATGGTTCTTTTGAGCCTGATATATTAGATAATTTGGAAGCAATTCTATTTAAGAGAAAAGCCCGGCTGGCAATGTTTGACTCTTTCCGCCTCTGGCGTAAGGAAGCCAAACAGAAAGAAATTAAGCAAATGAAAAAGGATAAGAAAGAGCAGAGTATGACGATTTTACAGGCTGCCCAACAGTTTAAAAATGATGAGGCTGATCAGGTGATTGAAGTGTCGGAAAGACAGCATCGTATGGCACTAGATAGATGTTATCCTGTGTTACCTACTGCATCAAAGAGTAAGAATCCCGACGAAGATTCTTTTATGTCCCATCTATTTTTTTTTTTTTTTGAAAACCTTTATTGTACAAAGAAAGCTCACAAATACGGGCCTACAACCCCACGGGCTGGCCACCACACGGTAAAAAAACGTAGCAAAGGAGAATAGGTTCTTCACAGGATATGACACCAGGAGCACAGGAGAAACCACAAAGGCCATCGAGCAATCAGCAAAAACAGGATAACAAAAGGTTAATTTTCTAATACGGGGCGGGGGAACAGAAGAATAACGGGCCGTGGAAGAAACAACAGGGGAGGGGCCGCGGCAAGCCGCCATTTTATGAACATAGGATGAAACAAAAAGCCATACAAACATAGCTACCAAAGAATATACACATAATCGGAGTACAAAGAAGCTACAATGGCATCAGTCAAATCGCGCTCACCCTTCACCGCCCCCACCCAAATTGAAGAGACAGAACCAAAAAGGCCCCCATTGCAAAATACAATACGATACGCACCCCAATGGAAATAAAGAGACCCCCATAAAGGAGGAAGGGGAAGAGGGAAAAAGGAGACAAAAGAAGGGACTCCCACCAAATCACGCACCCCCAGGAGACAAGACAGAACAACATGACCCGGCAAGTGATATACCAAAAAGTCGATACCAAAATAACCAGCGGGCCACAATCAGACACACACCGGAATACGAACGCCACAGAAACTCCCCAGGGGGACACATGAGGAGACAGAGTCCCGAGAAGGTGAATACACAAGAGCCATAGAACAAAAAAAAGGAAGAAATAAGAGGGGAAAAAGACCCCCCAATAGAGACAGACCCCCCCCACCCACCCCTAAGCCCACCCTGCACCCCTGCAGAAGGCTACGGCCTACCCCCCCGCAGCGTGCCTGTCGCCCTAATTAGAACCCGAAATATAGCGGAGTAAAGTTAAGTCGGAAACAGAAGACAAAAACGGGAAGGGCAAGGGAAGGGAACACGGGATGGGAGACACATACATACATATACACGGGGGAGGGCCGGGAAACAGGAGGAAACGCACCCGGCCACCCGCCTGAGTCGAAGGTCCAAGACCCCGGGAAGCCAAAGATTATCAGGTTAAAGTCCAAGAGCACCAAACAGTCACACATAACCATACCAGGACACGTTGACCATCCAAACCAGTACAAGACTACCGCACGCAGATGCCAGTGCACATCAGCCCTGTCCCTGTTTGTCCAAAGTGGGAACAGTCCGATCCAGCGAGGACCAGGCCACGAAGAACAGAAGGCAGACAGCAGGAAAATCCAACGGCAGTCCAGAAAATACACGTGAAGTACAACACGGAAGATCCAGGAAAGTCACGAAGTGTAGCAAACGATGCAGGCACAGGTCCAAGGATATGTCCAAAGAAACCGACCCATCTGGGCCAGCACAGGAGAGATCGCCGGGCAGCGGCGGCAAAAAGGAACCGGGAGAGTCATGAAAGTCAGGCCGAGCAAAATCCACCTCCTGGGCCAGAGGCAAAGGAGGCAGAGCCGGAGGAGGAGGCACCATCAAGTTCCGCACACCCACGGACGCGGTCGTAGCCGGGGCCAATTCTGCCAGGATAATTCCAGCCATACCCCGCAACGGCACAGCCACATCCGGTCGTGGGGGCCCGGGAGGCCCGTAGCGAGGAACCATCTCCGAAGTAATGACAGGCGCGGCCACCAAGAGTCGCCAGGAGAGCAGGGCATCCAGGACTTCCTTAAGTGTAGGAAAACCTTTACAGTATTCGGCACCCGGGCCATGCGGCGGGCCTCCAGCGCTCGTCCAGGCCCGGCCGAGACAATTGGGGTCGGTCGCCATTTGAGAGCCCAACAAGACCGCGCGGTCGCCAACCTCCGCCGGGGCGACGGAAAGGCAAGTGTAGTCGCGCCGACCAGCGGCAGAGCACCCCGGGCAGGAAGGGGGGCCACCAGAAGAAAGGGACCTCACCGGCCACCCAACGCCGCCGGGCCCGTTCTCCGAGTCCGGGCGGCAAAATCAAAATGGCCGGACCGGAGAACAAAGGGGGAGCAAGCCGGATACACGAGGAGCTCCGGCAATGGAAGGCAGCGCCTCCACCAAAGGCCTCCTCCCCACGGGAATCAGCCAGGAAGGACCTCCGGCCCACACGAACAACGGCCTTCCGACCACCTCCACCGCGCCCCGAAGGGCAGCACCGCAGGCTCCGTTCGGCCCGGGAGCCAGCAAGAAGATCCAGGCCAGTCCGCCTCCGACTCCCCAAAACGATCGGGGGCACCGCTCCGGATCCACAGCAGCCAGGACAACCGGAACAAGAGGTAAGTGCCTGCAGGGCGTCGTAGCACTACCACACAGCAAAGAGGGCTTCCCGGGGCAGGATAACAGCAGGATAAATGTGAAAATACAGGCGGGCGAACGGAGCCGAGCTAAAGCGCGGCCATCTCGGTCGCGAGCTAGGCTCCTCCCTCCCCATCTATTGATGTTACCTCCACCTTACGTGTTAGGTGCTAATGCACCCCCATTACAACCTGCTGCTAATCCAGCTGTTTTGGTTCCTGCACAATTGCCTATTCCTGTGATTCCGCCTCCGCCCCCTTTGCCAGCGACTTCTGCACCCCAATCTTCTGTGTCTCAGCCTCCTTTACCTGTCGTTTCTTTTGCTACAGATTCTTCTCCTGTCTTACAGAATACGTTGTCTCCTGTTTTAGTGTCAGATTCCCCTGCAGCTCGACAACGCTTAGTGGAAACTGTTTCGGGTCTTCTGTCACCGTTTCTTGGGACTCTTTTCTTTTCTCCTGCATCGTCTCGAAGACAATCTCGAAGTCAGGTTCCAGATTTGGAAGAACGGACTAAGTTAGATTCTCTTGCTCGTAATTGGATCGTGAGTAGTGTACAGTATAGTGTGCGCGATATTTTAGATACTTTTCTTCAATGGAATGCGCCTACACAGAGGTATGTTTTCAATGCTATGTGCAATAACCTTATTAAAGGATGGGAAGATGTGGATCTGGATTCACCTCCTCAGGATTTATTCGAGGTACAGGATCAATTTGATAAGGGACTTATTGTGGGTCCTGCTGTAGAGCGCGCTATTCAAAAGCTTGTTACTCTCCGATCTTCCTTTTTCTCTCAAACTTCTCTTGAACCTGATCCTGCGGTTTGTTGTAGAATGGCACAATATCCTATGCGAGAAGTTCCTCCAATATGGAGAGATGAAGTTCCTCAAGCAGGTGCTAATCCAGCCATTCCAGCTCATTTTCAGTGTATATGGGTACATGATCCTTGGAAAAGATCAGAAGTGATGGCACTTAAGCAGTCTTTACCGGACCCTCGTAAGAATCCTGCTGGGTATTATAAAGAGTTGTCCCAGACTGTTGATGCATGTATTATGGATTTGGCAGATATTGATTTACTTATGGGAAATGTAGTCCCACAAGCGATATGGACCAGGATTCGTAAACAAGATCATGATCAAGCTTTAGGTGGTAATTGGGCTGCTATTGTTGCCGCAGATGCAGGATAAATAGGTGGTGCCACCCCTGATGATTTAATTACGGAATTACCTGGTAAAATAATAGATCTTATGAAAACGATGATGCCTGCTTTACGCGTTAACTGGGATAAGTTGGCAGCGTGCAAACAAAAGACTGATGAAAGTGTCTCTGATTTCTTTACTTGTTTCGAAGAGACTTTCATCGACCATAGTGGTCAAGATATGAGTACTGAAGGTGGACAGCGATTGTTTGTAGATAAATTTGTCATTCATTTACTTCCAGAATTATCGCATAAATTGAAACAATCAGAGAGTTCATGGGCCGTTTCTTCAACTGCCCAGATATTAGCTACCGCTCAGTATTATGAGAATAGGGATAAGGAAGATAAGGAAAAAGTGGAGAAAAAGACTAAGGAATTAAAAACAAAGGTTCTTCTGCAAAAGGCTTATCCCCCTTGTTCTGCTCAGCTCCAATTTCAACAGCCCCCACAGTTCCAGAAGTTGTTGCAGAAACCGACATCTTCAGCTCCGCGATTTCCGTTGGGTCCTAATCAATGCGCCTATTGTAAAGAGGAAGGTCACTTAAAGAATGCTTGACTGATTTTATTGCAGCGTTATGGTGGATCATTAGCACCACGGGGTCGTGGTGATTCTCGGTCTATGTCCAGGGGTAGAGGACGTGGTGCGTCGTCTCAGGAACGACGTCCCTCTTCCCCTCAGGACTCTATGAATTATTTTGATCAGCAGAATTCTCAGTCTGCATAATATTACAACGATGACTACTGTTTAGACAGTGAGAACGCTGATGTTCATACTAGCTAGGACAGCCATAGACAAAGTAAGGGAGTCGTATCAGTTCCAGTGGATCAGGAGGGACCTTATGTTAATGTTGTAGCATTAGGTGTTACAGAACCATTTCTCTTGGATACTGGTGCAATGAGAAGTTCTATAATGCATTCCAAACTCCCTGGGGCACCTTTGTCTGGCTTAACAAATGTTTCTGTGGGCTTCTCTGGCGCCCCAGTTACTAACCTGGTTTCCTGTCCTTTGCCCATTTCTATTGGTCCGTACGATTTGGAAGCTCCGCTTCTCTTAACGACGGGTTGTGGAGAGAATTTATTGGGTTTGGACTTATTAAAACGTTTGCATGCTACGTTGTATTGTTCACCCTCTGGTGTACATCTTACTTTGGGTGATAAATTGACTCCTTCGATGTATGTATCTAAAGAACAGCTGCCACTTGAACTCGTTCACTTCCTGCTACGCTTTGGGCTACGGTCCGAATGATGTTGGTTTATTGCAAATTCCACCTTATGTGATTACTGTCAAGTCTGACGTTAAGTTGCCACGTGTTCCTCAATGCAAAATATCTAACGATGGTGAGAGAGCTTTGTTGGCTATTGTTAATGACTTGGTTCAGAAAGGTGTGGTCAAAGAGACTAGAGGAAATGTTTGCAATAGTCCTGTTTTGCCTATTCTTAAATGTACTGATCCTTCTCAGCCACCTGTGTACCGCTTTGTGATTGATCTTCGAGAGGTCAACAAAATTGTTGTCGATCAGTTTCCTGTTGTGCCAGACATCACTGCTTTGCTCACTATGATTCCTGCTTCAGCAGCTTGGTTTTCGGTTATTGATCTTAAAAATGCTTTCTTTAGCATTCTTATTGCTGAGGAGAGTAGGGATCTCTTTGGCTTCTCTCTCGGAGGCCGAAGTTTCCGATTTAAGCGTGCACCTCTGTCGTGTATTTCTATAGGTTCTGATTCGATCCCCCTATTCCTGACCCTATTCTGGTTAAACTTACTAGCTAGTTAACTAACAGTCAGCCCATGAGGCAAGAAATCCCCCATGATGCAGATACCGTTATCTGACGCAGTCACACTACGGCACAGGAACGTGTTATCTGATTAGGTCATAACGCTTGAGATCTAATTAGACAAGCGATATTCCTCCAGCCCCTGATAAGGCATACGACGTTCTCATAACAAATCAAACCTATGACAACCTGGATAATCCGTGCGGCCATTGTTTTGATTTCACAGAGAACTTTAGTAAAGAATGTGCTAACGAGCAAGTCGTATGACATCTTTATTGACGTACCTATGTCCATCCTTACGTCAATCTCGGCACCTTTAAGGTATAAATATTGCCGACCTTGCCCTATGCAAACACACGCGTGGTGACAAGACGGAGCAGCCATACTTGCCGAAGCCGAGAGCAGAAGCAGACCCCGCAGGCAGCAGCCCCGCCTTCCTGACGCGCTGAGAGACGCGCTGCTATCTCAAGCCGAGAGACCCAGCACCGGCGCTTCTGGGCAGCCCTCGCAGGCAGCCTGGAATATCGAGAGCAGAGAAAGAGATACCATTCCTCATTCATCCTAAATTCCAGGTACAGAACTGAATAACCCCTCCTAGAGAATTCTTTAGTTATTCACTTGGCAAAAACAAACTTAAACTAAACTGTAACTTTCTATTCCCGCCCACGCATTAGACTTAGGTCAGGTACACGGGGTAGGCGTATTTAGAAACACCAGTTGAGTACGTTTAGTCAAATGTATATGTGTATGTAAATATATTTTAATCATTTTAAACATCATATGGCTCAGAAACCATATCAATGTTTTTACAGTATTATTTTATACTATTGCTTCTAATGTATGCACTTTACTTAACTATAAGTATTGCAATAATATCGATCCATTTCTCTTGTACGAGAAAAGAGACTGATCAATAAATAACATCTTTTATTGAACACGCCCGTCTCTTCCTTTTCTCTACATTCTGATGAGACTAAGAATGCACGTACTGACTGAGTAAAATAATTGCCTTGTGCTCACACGACTCTCGAGATTGACTCTTGATTAGGGGAGAGCAAAGTTGTCATGTTCTATGGTTGTCAGAAACTAAATCCCTTCTTGTCTAATCAGGGGAGTTCATCCTTCCTTGAACATTCGAGAAAGTTTCTAGCGAACTCTGAGCTTAGCTGGCAAACCCAAAAATTAAGTCTAGTTTCGACAGTAGTAGACCTAGTTAACGTCTGGCCTAGGCCTTTACTGCTGTAGGTACTATTCCAATGCGCAGAGCCTATTGGGAAAATAGGAGCTACACTACATGGCGCCCAACGTGTTTGGAAAGGGCGATAAAACTAACGTAAGACATTTAGAGTAACTCAGTCGTGCTTTCTCACTCAGACCCCTTCTCCCAAATACTCCAAAGACGTCTGGAGTGGGTGAAAGGTTATTATATCCTCCAAAACCTCGCAGGAGGGAACTCCTATGTATGGTTCTTGGTCTAGTCAACGTTGAAGGATAAAACAGTTCCAAAATATTGTGCACCTAATCTCTGTTTCCATAAAGAAACCTGATCTGCAAATAAAAATAATACCATCCTGTCAGTAAAATGGGAGACAGTGATGGAGAAAGAGAGGCAATTAGATTAGCTACTGAAATAGCAGATGCTGATGCTACCATGCAAACAGCAGACCCGGATATAATACTCATCCAGGTCGCCAAAAGGAGATCTATAACCTTAAAACTTATAGAAAATGGACTGACACCTAGAGGTGGCACAGTCATATTCGTAATTGAGGCACACGAATATCGGCAGACAGAGGTATACTATACATGGATACATTTTCCAGCAGCAAATGCTGTAACAAAGTACTTCCACTATTACAAAGTAGAGGAACCTCCTGAAACGTACACTCCTTTCGAGGAGGTGGAAGTACCACTCAAATTCCAAGAGCATTTGCTCTTATTTGATGGCGCCCTAAAACATAATAATCACATTACAAGGCTCGGTCCTTTAGGAAGACCAGGAGCAACGTGGCCGGTCTTAGCCGGATACACACCACATCCAGACATCGACGAGATGACTGCACCAGAGCTATTAATACAGCTAAAACAACTACTAAAAATTCACAGACAATTAGTTCAGTATGTAATGCGGACTTCAACAATTCAGCCAGCGATTAAAATTCCACAGCTGACCCCTCACCAGGGGAACACAAATAAAATCACACCACAGAACATCCAATCCTGCCTAGGTAAAGTTCCAGCTAAACGGGAACAGATACCATTCTGGTTGGCACAGAAAATCACCCAAATAGAGGCGGTGTTTCCTGACACCACCCCATTAGAAAAGCACAGGATTCTGACTATATGTCTCCCAATGGGAATCACACCACACATTGAGGACTGTGACACTTGGGGTACGGTCTTTGCTTCAATCTACACAAAAACGCACGGTGTTCCATCCATTTCGGTAATACCAGATGTGCTAAAACAAATTCAAGATGAATACGGTCCAGAACCTGCTTTAACTCTTGGTATGAAATTACTGAAAGACTTCAAGCAGGTCTCGGCTATATTACTAGCCAACATAAAGGGTGAAGCAGCAAACGTGGCGATCCGCCAGAGGTTAAAAGAGACAGATATAGCAGACCAACCAGCTGAAATTGCCAGAATCATAGAAAAATCCTATGAAGAACTAGGCAGAGATAGTCTAGGTGGAATACCAGTAAAACCGCAACTGACTACAAGTCCAGAAAAAATATTTTTTAATAATAATTCACCAAAAAAGAACTGGGATGGAAATAAACAATCCAATCCTAAAGAAAAGAAATTCCAGTCCAGAGGAAGGTCTCCTAGGCGAAGAGAGAAATCTCCAAACCCGAGACAAAGGTCACCTCAGAGTGAACCCTCTGGGAATAGATATAACCTTAGAAATAGGGATAATATTAAAAAACCTGATAGATATCAAGACATTGATACACGTCCGTCTAAATCTTTTCAGAATTCCTCGCAGAAATCGGAAAGAAGAGGACGATCAGAAGAGCACGCCAAGTCCAAAGACAAGGAACCTGCTCAACTGAAAAAGAAATCACAATTTCCAAAAAAGAAGGTAGCCAGTATCAAGGTAGTTAACAATGCCGAGAATACTGAGGACACAACTGAAAAACGGAGAATGGGCTCAGACAATGCTAGACAGCGCAGCAGAGGTGAGCATAGCTCGCAAAGTCCTTATGAATCATCTGGAGACAGTGGACACGAATGAATACCTTCAAGTGGAAACTGCAGATACCAGAGTTAGCAAGCCCCACAAAATATACGAGATAACATTACGTATAGAGGGAGATAAGACTAGGAAAATAAGGGGACTATTTTGGGATAACCTATCCAAGGGCTATGACATCCTTCTAGCTGAAAAAGACTGGCCACCGGAGTTTGTCATGGAGTGCCCTCATGGCGAAGAAGTAATTATGCCTGCCTTCTCGAATCAAATACCGATTCATAAAAAATACACACTTGCTAGAAAGTGGGCAGTGGCCTTAGCACCTGCTTTATATAAAAATCACGTAGGATGGGATGAGGATTCTCCTCCTCACAAAGTCCAGTTAAAATCACAACCTACTGCACAAAGGCAGTACCCAATTAAGCAAGAAGCTAAAAAACAAGTAAATGAAATACTAGATCAGCTAGAATACCAGGGGGTGATTGAAACTTGCACCTCACAAATGAACAATCCTTTGTTTCCGGTCTCCAAACCAGACAATTCGTACCGTCTAGTTTTGGATTACCGACACCTTAACACATGTTGCAAAACTTTTGCAGTGCAAAACTCACACAGTGCTGCACTAATGAATAACATAGTGCGCAAAAAATACAAAACAACCTTGGACATCTCCAACGGATTCTTTTGTCAAAACATAGCACCAGAGAGCAGATATTTAACTGCATTTTCAGTAAATGGCACTCAAAAACAATTCTGTCGGTTAGCCCAGGGGTACAAGAACAGCCCGGGGGTATTCTCAGCGAGAGTAACAGAATTACTACAACTATATGATGATGAAGCATTATCTTATGTCGATTACATTTACTTAACAGATGATGACTTGGAGACTCACTTGAAAAGAGTGAACACCATAATACTTGGTTTCGCTGCAGAGGGTTACAAATTCAACTTCAAAAAGTCCAGAATTGCCCATCTGAAAATCCAGTACGGAGGATATGAATTATCAAGTATTGCCTGGTTAACAGTCTTTTAAGAACTAGAAGAATTAAAAAATCTAAAATATGAAAAAACGTATCCTCTGCCAATCGACATTCTGCCTCTACGACATTACGCCTGTGTAATCTATACAGACGGACATGCTCAACCCTCCGTTTGGGGAGAACATGCATACAATCCCACATGTGAGATTACAAAAGAAGTGTGGCACGGAGGTAAACTAAGACCTCTATTAACAAAATCACACTCAGTAGAAACTAATTCAGAACTACAAACTGAAATATTAGCTTTGAAAATGGCGCTAGATAATGCGGATCGCGAATTCCCGACACTTATAGTGTCAGATTCATATTTCTGCGTCAAAGCATATAACAAGGATTTGCAGACCTGGATTCAGAACGATTACAAAGATGACACGGATGCACCAATAAATCAGAGATTGCTTTGGGAACAGGTAGCTCTTTTGAAAAAAGAACTACCAAAGACTCACGTGACACACTCACTGAGTCACCAGCGTGATGGCGTTCACGTTGTAGGGAATTCATTGGCTGAAACAGCCGCAGCGGCAGCCAGTAAACCGGCTCCCGTAGATCGAAAAAAGTGTACATTAAAATACATTGACGGCGAAACAGTGCTGGCAGTAAAAACGTCATCAAAAGGCGACTGCTCGGCGTTACCGATCAACTATCCACTCAATTACACATACATCATAGATGCAAACTCCATTCCTTTTGCTCGAATCCCTGGAGTGGGGGATAGAGTGATTCCAAACATGGACAGGAGAAACTTGTTAATCGCAGACGCACACATGGGCGAGGGTCTCAGACACCTTAAATTAAAAGATTCTCTGGAAGAATTACAATCACGGTACTGGTGGCCAGGCATGAGCCTGCACTACACCATGTTTGTAAAAAACTGCCCAAACTGCAACAGAGATCGCAGTGGGGAGAGAAGCAGTTTAATACCTCGTCGTATCAAGGCAGATAACATCACCACTAAAAAGAATGGCTTGCGATTAACATATACAGGCTAGTTCCCACTTATAATGTAGATCCACAGCACTCGGCTGACGTCCGGACTGTTATACAAGATTTGCGAGTCTAAATGGCATATACGCTAAGAGCATGCTACGTTCGACCATTTTTTTTCTTTTTCTCAGGCAATCCAGCCTGGGGGGGGGAAAGAATGGCCAAATGAGCACAGCCCAGCGGGAATCTTCTCACTTCCTTCCTGAGGGTATGGGATGGTGTAAAGAAAAAACCAAGACAGAAAGCAATCTATAATAGAAAGGATATTAGGTTCGGGAGCTGGGTGGGTCAAACATCTAATAAGTGTCCAACGTAGTCTAAATAACTTGCCAAGAAATTCTCTGAAGGGATTCAGTCCGTACGAATTATTATTCGGAACTAGGATGTTGATCTCTGACCTTGATAGTCAGACTTCAGTGGTAACAGAAAAAAGCTTTGATGTCAAAGACCGTTTGGCTATTTTGCAGGACTTAAACAAAACAAGAAAAGACCTGAGCAACATACAGTTGAAAGAACAGCCAACGACCACTGAAGAATCACCACCTGTCCCAGCAAGACCTGTCTGGATTCCAAAAGTCGGGGATCTAGTCAGGGAGAAGATCGCGGTAAAGAAGGAATTTGGGCCTTCTTACAGAAAAGCAGTTCCTGTATTGTCTGTCAACGGGACAAGATCAGTTGTACTACCGCCACTTGCTGGAAAAAAGGAGAACCGAGTTGTATCCATCGACCTGGTAAAACCACAACATGTGGCCGATAACCAACAGTAGGCCAAGTGGACTCCCAATAAGTAGCAGAACACCAAGGTTTGCTACCAGTACAGAGGTCCTATCAAAGAGGCTCATCACATTCGAAACGCCTACAGAAGAACAACAAGGACTATGCAACAATGCAATAGAACTTAGACCTCTGAAAACCCAAATAAAGACATTTAGCAGAGACACACCAATCTATACAGAAGTACCAAGTGAAAATGCAAGAAACAAAAATCCTGAACCAATTGGAACAATTGACAGAACTGCATCCGGTTACTTCATCAACTTCGATGATTCCTCTGAAGGCTTCAGCGAACAAAAGACACAGCCATCATCAAAATCCTTTAAAGACAAAGCGAAGGAACTTTTGAAACAACTGAAAGAAACATATCTAGTTTCTCCATGGATTGAATTTTGGGTGGGTTTTGGTGCATTTATCCTCATACTTTGGCTCATCATGGTATTTACCTTGGGACGCTTCATTGAGGGAAAATATGCTAAAATGGACACAGCAAGTCAGAACATCAACTTGGTCCTCAAACCACACACATCTTCACACGTCGAGAAAAGAGAACTTTCTTCAGAACTTTCTTCAGCCAACTTCACAGCAATTCCAATATCTGGTGGGGTAGCCTGGGACAACACTGACTATGAAATTTATGGTCCGGTCGAGATCCTGAAATATCCACACCAAATCAAGATCTCCTTGAGTGACTTTGCAAAACCAAACTCATTTGCTGATGATTGGGACTTTGAAAGTATAAACAATATGATGTCTGACTTAGTAATGTCTGCTAAATTTACAAAACATGATTATTTGCAGGGTTCTACAAATTATGACAGCATGTACTGCTATAACCATTATGGTAACCATTTCTTGCATAAATCTGCACAACCTAGAAATGTTTTAAATTTTAATCAATGGGAACATTGTGCTACACCTCCAAAAGGGAGCTCTAGAACCGTGTATGGCAAATATTCATATTTTTCAGGTTTTAACATAACTAATGCTGAAACATTTTATTACAAATTGTCAAACAAGACAGGGATGAAAACCATGATAACCAACACAAAATTGATATATTCAGATTCTTTCTTTGAAAAAATGAATACTTTTGGATTTGATTATTGGGACAAACATGTTGATTTGAAAAGTGTTTGGGGTACAAAAGAATGGCAAGTACAGGGTATAGAAGCTTTGTTTAGAGCCTGCATGATCCCAGAACAAATGATATTTTTAAATGACACCGTTCAACAAACCACCTGTCTTGGCTTAGCCAAAATCAAAGATTTAAATAACCTGTCTATTCCAAAGCCAACAATGTTTAGCAATAACTCTGAAACAGATGAAGAAATAGACATAAACCATATACTTAACCAAAACAGAACACATCCTGATTGGAAACAATGGTTGATCTGGCCCACAGATACAAATAACTGTCAAGATAGATTCCTGAATAAAACACAGGGTTTCAAAATGAACAGGCCAGACCCTAGATATCCCCAAAGACATCACCCAGGGATAATAACAACCTACAGTGTGGGCAAATTATGCCTTCAATGGCTACAAACTTCCACACTGCCTGAAATTAAGCAACACCTAACTTTACTTACTGATGGTGCTGACTTGCGTGATTTCATAATGGGACCACGCAAACAGCGTCAAAAGCGTTTCATAGCAGCCTCTGTATATGCAGCATACAATGAGGCCTGGAAGGTTACTCAAATTGAGACAGCAGAAAGAATACGGGAAATTGACCGTATTAATTTAGAAAAATCACTTTCTGTAGTGGACAATGGGTTAATGACTCTGTCCTCCAGAATTTTTTCATTGGACAGCATTGTGTCTTCAGCAATCGATATATTATCGCAAGACTTACTGTTATTACAACATGGTCAGTCACAATTGCGTTCTATTGTACAGCTTGGCTGGACGTTACAAAATCTGCGTTCAGGCTATGTGCCTTGGCGTTTAATCAACACAACGTCACTATTTCAAATCTTTAACCTTACTGATAGACAAATCGGTATGGCGCAGAAGGGTGCTGATTATACAATCTTGAGCATTGAAAAACTAGAAAGATTACCGTTGACAATGTCAGAACGACCTGTCAGTGAATGGATAATCCACGGAATCATAAATATTCCAATCTCAACCTTCAGGTTTCAATACTGCCAAAAATATATACAGGCTGGCATGTACGAGAAATTGGGAAAGGGGTACCTTAAAACAACATGGAACCTGCCCTATTCACATGCATGTATCAGTAACAAAGGACAGAAAGTGTTTCTTAGTGGCATCAATTGTGCTATGTCACTAAGCGGCACGCTTCTGTGTAACGGTATTAGTTTGCACGGAGCCTGTGAAGGGAATTCATACAACCTTTCATGTCACCAGCAAGGCGCACCTGCAACTGAAATAGAACCATTCTTTCAAAGACTCTATAATGGGAGTTACATTCTTATTGTAGACCGCAGATGCTGTAGTCTTATGCCCGGGACTCCTTATCTCGTCACTACGACGGCGAAGGTCAAGTGCTGTGGACGTTCTTTGTTCCCCAGCTCCTTTCCAGACAGGGAGGCGAGGGCATGGCCCAGTTTGAAAATTACTTCTATTCGAATAGACACTTTAAGCAGAATGAAAACAGTGCTTCTTCAGACGCCTACAAGGCTCACGTCATCTAAAGAAACGTATGATCTACAAGTCGCAAGGACGACTGCAGAGATACATACATTATTATCAACTAATTCCCCCGAACATTTCGCGGAAATCCTGAGCGAAATCTTAAATATTTCTGATACCACAG
Organism: Lissotriton helveticus; assembly: GCF_964261635.1. NCBI lineage: Eukaryota > Metazoa > Chordata > Amphibia > Caudata > Salamandridae > Lissotriton > Lissotriton helveticus. Next base: position 720,372,687 of record NC_136071.1, on the reverse strand, counting down.
GGGTCTCAAAGGTATTTAAGACAGTATTTTCGATGGCATTAACACCATTCAAAGCCATACTGGGTATTTTTCCAGACTTCGTCCATTCGATTTTTGGCGGACTTCCCCTGATCCTAGGACTAATTGCAGGAATCCTATTCCTAGTCCTTATTTTTCGTTATGGCAACCCATGTCACAGATCAAACTCTCGCGACAATGGAAGATACGATCCTAGCCATTGGATACCGGGACCGGATATCAAAAATCCTGGGACTATCCCGGCTTAGAGACCTAAACATGACTTGGTTTCTATCATTTCGACCAATGTGGCAGAGGTGTGTTTTACCTGTACTAAGGTGTCTGCTATGCGGAGAAGAATGCGTGTTAGACACCTGTCTGACGCTACAATCGGATGCGCCGGTGGATGCAGATACACTGTTGGTTCCTACCAAGGTTCACGCACTGTGCTGCCCTCAAAGGCTGCCAATTCTGATGACGGCATTCCTGGAATCTTCACCACTGCGATTGAAGAGTAGTGAAGTTCAAGATGAAAGCAGCATCGAACAGGTACGACCTTCTGTCAGCAATGCAAATCAGAATGTCAATGGAGACAATCATGCGCATGAATGCATGGTTACCCCTATTTCCGACTTAGAGGAACTTTCCCATGAAGCTGTTGACAGTTTTTTCGAAAGCCTGAATGATATGATGTTCTCTCCGGAACAGAAATAGAGACTTTTGAGTAAACTCGCACACGGCGTTCCCTGAATTCGGCCTTCAACTTTAAAAATAAAGTCACATGAACAATTACAATCCAGTTCACGGACAGCAACTTTTTTCAGCAAGCCCCTAAAATATTTTTCTATATATTTTTTCCCGGGACACTGATTTTCTGCTTAAAGTAAGAGACTATTCCTAGAGAACTAAGATTTCTATTTTAGATACTTTATAGACTTTATAGACTTTAGCTGCCCGCTGGTATGTTCGCAATAGATTTTATGTGATGAAATGGTTTCGACTTTTTTTCTGTATAGCCATATTAAGAGCCATTTCATGTGTATTTCTCATATACCAACAATCAATAATGCATAACAATGCGTGTTCACTTTTGCATTTAATTCATAGCTTAAGTGCATACAATATATATGACTGCAATTTTTCAGTATATTTGAAAATTTCGAAATGCATTTATGTATTTTGGGGTGGTAAGGTATACACTATACTCTATAGTATGTTGTACTATGTTATACTATGCATAGATTAGTAGATATGACCATAGTTAGCGTGGAGTGGGTGTCGTGTATTTCTATAGGTTCTGATTCGATCCCCCTATTCCTGACCCTATTCTGGTTAAACTTACTAGCTAGTTAACTAACAGTCAGCCCATGAGGCAAGAAATCCCCCATGATGCAGATACCGTTATCTGACGCAGTCACACTACGGCACAGGAACGTGTTATCTGATTAGGTCATAACGCTTGAGATCTAATTAGACAAGCGATATTCCTCCAGCCCCTGATAAGGCATACGACGTTCTCATAACAAATCAAACCTATGACAACCTGGATAATCCGTGCGGCCATTGTTTTGATTTCACAGAGAACTTTAGTAAAGAATGTGCTAACGAGCAAGTCGTATGACATCTTTATTGACGTACCTATGTCCATCCTTACGTCAATCTCGGCACCTTTAAGGTATAAATATTGCCGACCTTGCCCTATGCAAACACACGCGTGGTGACAAGACGGAGCAGCCATACTTGCCGAAGCCGAGAGCAGAAGCAGACCCCGCAGGCAGCAGCCCCGCCTTCCTGACGCGCTGAGAGACGCGCTGCTATCTCAAGCCGAGAGACCCAGCACCGGCGCTTCTGGGCAGCCCTCGCAGGCAGCCTGGAATATCGAGAGCAGAGAAAGAGATACCATTCCTCATTCATCCTAAATTCCAGGTACAGAACTGAATAACCCCTCCTAGAGAATTCTTTAGTTATTCACTTGGCAAAAACAAACTTAAACTAAACTGTAACTTTCTATTCCCGCCCACGCATTAGACTTAGGTCAGGTACACGGGGTAGGCGTATTTAGAAACACCAGTTGAGTACGTTTAGTCAAATGTATATGTGTATGTAAATATATTTTAATCATTTTAAACATCATATGGCTCAGAAACCATATCAATGTTTTTACAGTATTATTTTATACTATTGCTTCTAATGTATGCACTTTACTTAACTATAAGTATTGCAATAATATCGATCCATTTCTCTTGTACGAGAAAAGAGACTGATCAATAAATAACATCTTTTATTGAACACGCCCGTCTCTTCCTTTTCTCTACATTCTGATGAGACTAAGAATGCACGTACTGACTGAGTAAAATAATTGCCTTGTGCTCACACGACTCTCGAGATTGACTCTTGATTAGGGGAGAGCAAAGTTGTCATGTTCTATGGTTGTCAGAAACTAAATCCCTTCTTGTCTAATCAGGGGAGTTCATCCTTCCTTGAACATTCGAGAAAGTTTCTAGCGAACTCTGAGCTTAGCTGGCAAACCCAAAAATTAAGTCTAGTTTCGACAGTAGTAGACCTAGTTAACGTCTGGCCTAGGCCTTTACTGCTGTAGGTACTATTCCAATGCGCAGAGCCTATTGGGAAAATAGGAGCTACACTACACCTCAAAAGGCTATTGTGAAAGTCCTTCAATTTATAGTCAAGCTTTGAAATCATAGCTTGACACTTTCTCTTTGTCCTTGGGTGCTACTCTTATCCAATACATAGATGATTTGTTAATAGCTGCTGAATCGGAAGAATTCTGTAGAACTGCGACCGTGTCGCTTTTGCAACATTTGTCTGATTTACACCATAAGGTATCACCTTCTAAGTTGCAATATTGTCGCCAAGAGGTTACCTATTTAGGTCATCTCTTGTCGAAGGAGGGAAGACGATTGACCCCAGAACGTATTCATGCAATTGCACGGATGCCTGTACCATCCACACAAAGAGAGGTGCGTGCTTTCCTAGGCATTACCTCTTATTGTAGACAGTGGATTCCGAATATTTCTCTACTTGCTAAACCTCTCTTGGCATTCACTCTTAAAGATACGCCCCAGCCTCTTCCTTGGACTGATGAATGTCAAAAGAGTTTTTCTGATTTGCGTACTGCTCTGTGTTCTGCTCCTGTGTTGGGTACTCCAAATTACAGTAAACCTTTTACACTCTATGTTCATGAAAGGGAAGGTTGTGCATTATCAGTCTTGACACAACAATTCGGAGACAAACAAAGGCCATGTGCCTATTTTTCGGCTACATTAGATCCGGTAGCTAAGGCATTACCCAGTTGCCTTAGAGCCACAGCAGCAGCGGCGATTTCTATTCGTCAATCTGCTGGATTGGTGTTGGATCACACTCTTAATGTTATGGTGCCTCATGCAGTAGATACTCTTCTTAACAGGACAAAAACTCAGCATTTAACGAGCGCCCGTTTGTCTGGATATGAGTTGACGCTTTTAGCTAGCCACATACATATCAAAAGATGTAATGTTCTGAATCCAGCAACATTGTTGCCTGTTTTTGATGAGAAAAATGTACAAGATCAGCATGATTGTTTTCTTCGTACAGAAGAGGAAACAAAAGGTCGAATTGATTTGAAAGTTACACCACTTGTGGATCCGGATGGGATCCTGTGGGTAGATGGGTCTTGTTTCAAGCTTTCTAATGGCGAGATGACAGCTGCTTATGCTGTTACAACTTTGTACACAGTGGTAGAAACTGCACGTATTTCACAGAACTCAGCGCAAGCTGCAGAATTGATTGCACTGACGAGAGCATGTGTGTTGGCGAAAGGAAAAAGGGTGACTGTTTATACAGATAGTCAATATGCGTTTGGCGTTGCCCATAGTTTTTGTCGTTTGTGGAGGGAAAGAGGATTCTTTACCTCCCACGGCACTAAAATACAGCATGGTCAGTTGGTGACTGACCTTCTTGAATCACTTGCTTTGCCTACTCAAATAGCGATTGTGAAGTGCAGTGCGCATAAAAAGATTACTGATGACGTGGGTCAAGGAAATGCATTTGCGGATGAAATAGCGAGGAACCGACGAAAAATGTTGAAAGTCGCATGTATGTTGCAGGCCCTGCAAGATGGGTCGCAGAAGGTGGTATGTGTGAAGACACAGCAGAAAGCATGAAAGCGATTCAGAAGGAGGCCACTGAGAAAGAATTGAGTAAGTGGAGAGAGAGTACGGGAATGTTGGACACGATGGGATGTTGGACGGAATTGTCAGAGCATCAGCGATGGTTGTTACCAGATGCGTATGTACTACCTGTAGTTACTATGGCTCATGGACCAGCCCATATTAATGCAAGGGGTATATGTAAACTTTTAGCTCCAGTATGGCAAAATGAAGGTATTCCTAAATGTGCAGAAAACGTGGTGAAACATTGTATTGTTTGTTTGATGCACAATCCAGGAAAGGGAACTCCAACTCCAGCAGGTCACTTTGCTCCCCGTACGTATCCATTCGAGGTACTGCAAATAGACTATATCCATATGGAACGTTTTAACAATATCAAGTATGTCCTGGTGGTGGTTTGTGCCTTTTCCAGATGGATAGAGGCCTACCCCCTAAAGGACAACACTGCTTTGTCTACTGCTAAGGTCCTTCTGAAGGAGTTTTTCCCAAGGTTTGGTTTGCCGCGCATTGTCTGGAGTGACAATGGGAGCGAATTCGTAGGCCAAATTATGCAGAAGGTGTGTGTGGGCCTAGGTATTAGACAGAAATTCCATGCGGCAAACCATCCTCAGTCAGCGGGTCTGGTAGAGTGCTATAATGGCACACTCAAACTTAAGTTAGCAAAGATTCAGGCCAGCACAGGCCTTTCTTGGCCTGACGCCTTGCCTTTGGCACTCCTTTCAACAAGAACGACTGTTCATTCTCGTTTGGGGCTTAGCCCATACGAGATTGTTTTTGGATGCCCAGCTAATGTTTGGGGAGTCCTCAGACCCAAGAAATATTCAGATATTCCGTATCCATTGTTGGTTGACTATTTACATGACCTCACCACTAAATTGCATGTTATTCGTCAACAGGTCCAAAACGCTTTGCCGGAGGCCTCCTCAGATCCAGGACACTCCATTCAAACTGGAGACTGGGTTTGTCTCAAAAACTTCCAGAGGAAGAAGATTTTGGAACCTCATTGGGGGCCGCCGAGACAAGTATTACTGACTACTCGTACAGCTGTAAAGGTTGTGGGAAAGAAGAACTGGATCCACAGCGTGCATTGCAAAAAGGTACCATTGCCCTTACCTTTTGACCAGTGGGTCCGAGAAGGTGTTGGTGATAACGAATGCGAAAAAGTACCCAGATTTGTACCATTCAGGAGTGCACGCCTGGATTGGACTAGCTCAGAGAAAGAGGACGACAACGTCTTACAGGAATCTGTACCTTCATCTTTGAGATTAGATACAACAGATCCAGAGACTTTGTTCAAGGACCAAACGACACTTGGCAAGAGACGATACAACCTAAGAAAGAGATTGCCCAAGGACAATTAATTTTGTGTTTTATAATTCTGTTTGTATTAAAAGAGAAACGTTCCTTTTTCGTTATCCATCAAGTTGCAGGTTCACGGTAGGAGTCTTGAGCTGTGACCTGAATAGTGACTAGGTCAACAGGACTTGCAGTGTCATAGGACGGCTAACAATCACAGCCAAGTGATTAAGGAAGATTATCGTGAGCAACGCCTTTAGAGTAATGGATAATGCAGGAAAAGGGAATGATATCAAAATAATGAAAAGAGATCATTATAAGAAATTATTATTCAGTCGTTGTGGCGTAGCATTATGTGTTTTAGTATGTTTATGCAGTTTATTAGCATGCATAGGATGGCTTATACATATTATACAGCTAACACCTGTTCCTACTTCTGTCCCTTTGATTTCCTCTACTACTATTTCTCCGCATAAATTTTACTCACTCCCAGACCACGAGCAAATGAGAAGAATGGAATATCTTAACAATTCGTTCATTCAATTGTTACACCAGCATCAATTGATAGTAAATACTACTGATTGTTGGGTTTGTGGTCTCATACCGCATAATACAGAGAGAGGGATGCCGTATTTAGTCCTTCCATTTTCGTATGAAGGTTCTGCTTGGGCTTATATGGCTATGTTTTCTAATGCATACCAGAACCAACTACGATATCCTCCTGGTGGGTCCTATAATGGTGGAGTGGATTTCAGTCACAGTCCTTTGATAAAGGGAATTGTAACTATGGCGAAGATTGCTGATATTAGTAAAATTCCCAAAGATGAGAAAAGAGCATATGATGGATGGAATGTGACTCGTTATGCTACTAGTCTCACTGACAAGGTTAAACAGAAGAAATTTACACCGATTTGGGTTCTGCCCCAAAGAGGTAATTTGTGTTTACAAATAAATGGCCAGTGTTGGACCTGTCTGCCTCTGGGTAGTCCCTCCTATTTATTTATTTATTTTTGTCCCCTTATTGCCCCTCATATCCCTTAATTTTTATGTCCACTGAATTTTTGCGGTGTTGGCTAGGGGTTAGATGCTCTTTGACCCTCGTAGTCCTTTTCCCTGAGGCCTAGGTGCCTCTTCTGACTAGATTTGTAAGACCCACAAAATGGTCGCCATAAACTGTCATACCTGTCACCTCTAGAAAAGGGACCATAGGGTTACACTAAGAAGGTACTAGAACCTTCTGGAGGGTTCTGATGGCCAGGGCTAGCCTATATAAGGCCAGAACCAGAGCGGCCATTTTAGAGTGCTGGGCAGAGAAAGTGTGAAGTGGGACTGGTCAGGAGTAAGGCGACTTAGTGAGGAGGAGCACGCACTGAGAGGGGAGAGATCGACCTTCGGGCAGGCTGCCCTTCTATGCTGACGTGCCCCCCTGTCTGTCTACCGAACCCTGCCTCCATGGTGAACTCACTGGTCCCCAGCTTATAACCCTGCCTGCTCCGGAATACCCAACGAGGAGTGAGGAGAGGGGTGAAGCTGACCCTGGCGTGTCACCGCCTCAGTGTATTAACTTGACCTCTCTGCTATTTGGGGAAAAACTTCCTGACTGGGCCACGAGTTCAGCCCCCACCCCTGCTGAGGCGCTGTGTGAGGTCGCGACTGCGGGTGCTTTGAGAAAAAGCTTACCGCACAGCTGACCTGCTCAGCGGTCCAATCGTCCCTCGGAAAGGCTCCGGTGACGAGCGAGGAGGCGTGGAAGCGCCGGAAGAGGGCGGCTGCGGGAAGACCCAGTGACGCGTGAGGAGGCGTGGAAGCGCCGGAAGAGGTCGGCTGCGGGAAGACCCAGTGACGCGTGAGGAGGCGTGGAAGCGCCGGAAGAGGACGACTGCAGGCGGAGCCCTGAGGGAGGAGTCGGTGAGGAGGAGTGCACGGAAGTCCGCCCTACGCTGCAGCGGGAGCGGGTTGCGCTCTGTGGAACGCCTGCTGGTCTGCCAGGAAGCGCCGAGTGCTGCCGAGTGACACGCACGAAAGGGCGCCTGCTTGCCTGACAGGGGAGTGAGAGCAGGGAGACCCTTTCCATCGAGAAAGAAGAACTCGAAGAGAAAGGGGGCGGTCGTGGACTGGAACCCATGAGCTACACGGCCCAGTAAGCTGGGAAGGTGGGGGGAGCAGCAGGACAAGCCCGAAGTCTGTCAAGAAAGGAGAACTGGGCAGCTCTGCATCTAGCCTATTCAGTAGCAACTACTCAGTACAGCACTGGCTGGTTCCAGGGTTATCTAGGAAAAAGGGGTCTGCTGGGGAAAAGAAACATAACAAGCCAGCTGATTCACCTTAGTTGCTAGTGGGGACTCCTCAGGGCAAATCTGCACATGTGTAAAGACTTAGACTCTTCTTTTGTTGAGGGGTTTGATCTGATCTAAGCCAAAGTGATTTAACTTGCCTGTTCTCTTCCAGCTACAGTTGTGTGTGACCTTCTTCAACCATTACAGGAGAAAGGGTTCTCTGACCGGTGGGGTTATCTAGTAAATTGTTAACCTTGAGTCATCTGGGCAACAGTTCATGCCAGCCTGCTTTTCTTGAAATAAAATACGTGGTGGGATGGTTTAACTGTATGGTAAAAGTCGGGCTTCAGGAGGAGGTATAAAAGCGATTACTGCAGAACTTTAATGTTGTACATAACCTGTTGAAAGATGTAAATGTTTACTTGGTCAATGTAGAAAAGAAATGGGATTGTGAAAACTCAATTACATCAAATTGCGGTATAGTTGGAAAACGAAGGAACTAAGAGAACTTTTATAAAACAGCTCGTATTTTTCCACTAAGTTGGTGTAGTGTCATTTTTGAGTGGAATTGCATTGAGTTACCGCTGGGTGGTGTGCAACCTTTACACATGTGCCTCTATTTAGTGACTGTCTTACCCTAGGCCAGGCTACCCTAGGTAACCTGACAACTCTAGGTCCAACATATTGGTGTCTAGCGGTGGGATGCTGACTGTGGTTGCGACTACTCTGCAGTAACTAAGTGTAATCCACTAACCTACACCTGGAGTTTTCTCCTGGCGGCCTTCCTAATTTTTACTTTTGCTTTTTCCAAATTTATTCCTGGTGGTGGGGTGGAGGTAGCTTCAGGTTGCCCTTGCAATTCTATCCTTTTTGTGTGCTTGACCTTGAATTGCCTTTTGCAAAATGGAATTTGCACTGGAAAAACTGGACACTTATCCATTGGCCCAGCTAAAAGATTTCTGTCAACAAATGGGAGTGTTCTTTAAGCGTGGTGCCAAGAAGGGGGAACTCCAGACCAGTTTGAGGGCTTGGGTGGAAGCGGGCAGAGAAGAGAAGGAGGAGGATGAGGAGACCGACCGGGCCATGGTCATAGGGGTAGAGGGATTGTTCCAACCAGAGGTGGGAAATCTACTCCCCGAACCAATGACCTCTTCTTGGAGGGGCAGTAGTGTCTCCGGGGGAAGCTTTACCGAAGCAGAGCTCACAGACAGGAGGGAAAAAAGGAAGCTGAAGTGGGAGTTAGCCAGATTAGAACAGGAGAAGGAAGAGCGGAGAATGGCTCATGAATTCAAACTAAAAGAGTTAGAACTCCAGGCCCTGCAACGGGGACCCTTTCCAACTCCAAATGGTGGCTGCGAAACCAGAGAACCAACCAGGGAGTCCAGACCCTACCTGCCTAAGGATATAATTGCCAGCTATAGTCAGGGGGATGATATAGCCAAATGGCTGGCTGCCTATGAGGTCTCCTTAAGAGCCCATGGGATCCAGGAAAAACACTGGGGGGGTGGGTTGTATAAGTATATGCCTCCCACTGGTCGAGACACCTTGTTAGCTTTAGAGCCAGAGGAGCAGACTAACTACCCCCCATGAAGCTAGCATTGATCAGGAAGTTTGGGCTAACCCCAGAAAAGTATCGCCAGAAGTTCAGGGGGAGCCACAAGTTAAGCACCCAGAACTGGGTGGATTTCCTGGATTATGCGAGGAAGGCATTGGAGGGCTGGGTACAGGGCAGTGAGGTGAGGGATTATGAGGGGTTGTATGATCTTTTTCTTAAAGAGCATCTACTCGAGAAATGTTTTCCCGAGCTGCGCCAGCACCTGGTGGACAGCAAGCTGACCAACCCCCGGAAGCTTGCAGAGGAGGCGGACATCTGGGCAAGTACTCGGGTGTCCTCAAAGGGGACTGGAGGGGATTCCCAAAAGGCCGGACAGGGCGCCCCTCAGAAGAAGGAGGGGGGAGATAAAAAGCGGGAGTTCTCTAAAGGTCCCCAAAACAGTTTCCAGGGAAAGGGAACAGGTTTCACCCCTAAGGCTAACCCGCCCAGAAACCCTCATCCTGGCCAAAGCCAGCAGCCAAGGGTTGTCCACTGTTTTGAGTGTGGTGGTGTTGGACATTATAAGGGAGATGTCAGATGCCCAAAGAGACCACCCCCTCCCACCGGAGGAAAAGCCCCGGGAGTAGCTAGTGTAGCGCTCGGGGAGGAGTTGCCCTTAGATAAGGGGGGTGAGTGGGCGGGTGTCACCTTAGTGTCCCTGGGAGAACGGGAGATGGTTCCTAAGATCCAGGTGCCCCCAAATACTGTTAAGTATGGACAATGGATCACCATCAATGGCCAGAGAGGGGAGGCTCTGAGAGATACAGGAGCCAGTATGACTATGGTGAGAAGTCAACTGGTGTCTCCAGAGCAGGTGATTCCCAATGTACTCCCCCCTGCCGCGATGGCTGACGGCAGAATGGGCCACTACCCCATGGCCGAGGTTCCCTTTGAGTGGGAAGGGGTTGCAGGTTCACTTCGAGTTGCCGTAAGCCCTGCCGTGCCAGTTGATTGTCTGTTGGGGAATGACATGGAGCACAATGCTTGGAGAGAGGTGGAATACCGGACGCATTCAGCGATGCTAGGTACACCTGACTGGGCCTGTGTAAGCACAAGGTCTGCGACTGCCCGGAGAGGGAGTTCGCCTGGGTTGGAGCCTGGAACAAGGGCCCAACCCGCTGCCAAAAAGGGACAGACCCGAAGTCAGGAGAAGCCTGCTTCGGCTTCCACACCCCATGTGACAGATCGGCCACCTGCGGTGGTGGACCAGGAGTCCGTGGAGGGGGGAGTAGTTTCTCTGGAGGACCTGCCTATCCCTGCTGAGTGGCATGTGGAGGGAGGGCCTACCAGAGAAGAGTTCTGTAAGGGCCAGAAGGAGTGCCCTGCCCTTGAGGGACTGAGGCGACAGGCTGAAGCCCAGGCAGCAGGGGACGTTGCGGGACACTACCACATTTACTGGGAGGATGGACTCCTCTACAGTGAACCCAAGGTACCCTTACCTGGTTCATCAAGGGCCTTGGTAGTCCCGCAATGGTACCGAGCCTTTCTGCTGGAATTGGCTCATGAAATTCCCTTGGCAGGACACTTAGGTCAGGACAAGACCTTTGCTCGGCTTGTCCCCCACTTTTACTGGCCTTAGATGAAAGTGGCGTCTAACACCTACTGTAGGACGTGTGTGACCTGCCAAGCCAGTGGGAAAACAGGGGTGAAGCTGAAAGCTCCCCTGGAACCACTGCCTGTCGTTAGCACCCCCTTTGAAAGGGTGGGCATCGACATTGTAGGGCAATTGGATCCACCAACAACAGCTGGTCACAGGTTCATCCTGGTTCTGGTGGATCATGCCACACGGTACCCAGAGGCAATTCCTCTGAGGACTGTCACTGCACCTGTGGTGGCTAGGGCCCCGATGGGGATCTTTACCCGAGTGGGTTTTCCCAAGGAAGTTGTGTCCGACAGGGGGACCAACTTTATGTCAGCGTACATGCGGGCAATGTGGAAGGAGTGTGGAGTGACCTACCGGTTCACCACTCCCTATGACCCCCAGTCCAATGGACTGGTAGAAAGGTTCAACAAGACCTTGAAGGGCATGATCAGAAGTCTGCCTGAGAGCCTGCGGAGGAAATGGGACGTCCTCCTACCCTGTTTGCTATTCTCCTACAGGGAAGTGCCACAGAAGGGAGTGGGCTTCAGCCCCTTTGAGCTTCTGTATGGGCACCCTGTACGCGGACCTCTCAGCCTGGTGAAGGATGGATGGGAAAAGTCTCCCAGGAAACCCCCCCAGGATGTGGTGAGCTACATGCTGGCCTTCAGGAGCCAAATGGCGAAGTTGTGGAAGCAAGCTTCTGACAACTTGGAGGCCAGCCAGGCAGTAATGAAGGAGTGGTATGACCACAACGCTCACCCGGTGGAGTTGGAGGCTGGCCAGAAAGTGTGGGTGATGGAGCCTGGAGAGCTAAGTGCCCTCCAGGATCGCTGGTCAGGCCCCTTTGAGGTGTTAGAAAAGAAGGGTAAGGCCACATACCTGGTGGACCTTAAGACCCCTCGACAGCCCCTACGGGTGCTACATGCTAACCGACTCAAACCCCACCATGAGAGGCCCGAGGTCATCTTAATGATGGTGACTGATGGAGGAGAGAAAGTGGAAAGCAAACCTCTCCCAGACTTGTTCTCGTCTCAGGAAAAGGATGGGTCGGTGGAGGGAGTGATTCTCTCCCCATCCCTAACTCCTGAACAGCGGGAGGACTGTCGCCAGATACTGGAGCAATATTCTACGCTGTTCTCCCTTGTCCCGGGAAGGACTCACCTGTGTACCCATGATGTGGACACAGGGACAGCCCCCCAGTGAAGTCAAAGACCTACCGGCTGTCCGACAAGGTGAAGTCTAGCATCCATGGTGAGGTTGCCAAGATGCTGGAGCTAGGAGTTATTGAACCTTCCAGCAGCCCCTGGTCCAGTCCGGTGGTTCTAGTGCCAAAGGCAGCTCCACCAGGCACCACTCCAGAACTGAGGTTCTGTGTGGATTACCGGGGACTGAACTCAGTCACCAAGACTGATGCTCATCCGATCCCTAGGGCAGATGAATTGATTGACCGGCTGGGAGCTGCCCAATATCTGAGTACCTTTGACCTCACTTCAGGGTACTGGCAGATCTCCCTTACAGACGGAGCAAAAGAAAGGTCAGCTTTCTCAACGCCTGAGGGACACTTCCAGTTCTGCGTGATGCCCTTTGGGCTCAAGAACGCCCCTGCCCCTTTTCAGCGGCTGGTGAATCAGGTCCTCTCCGGAATGGAGGGTTTCTCCGCTGCTTATCTGGATGACATTGCTGTCTTCAGTAGCAGTTGGGAGGACCATTTGCAACATCTGCAAGCAGTTCTCCAGGCCCTGAAACAAGCTGGATTGACCATCAAGGCCAGCAAATGTCAGATTGGGCAGGGGTCGGTTGTGTACCTTGGACACTTGGTGGGTATGGGAACAGTGCAGCCCCTCCAGGCAAAGATTGAGGCAATCATGGCCTGGGAACCCCCCAAGACCCAGACTGAGGTCCGAGCTTTCCTGGGCCTCACAGGTTATTACCGTCGCTTTGTGAAGGGGTATGGCACTATTGTAGCGCCCCTCACAGAGCTTACCTCAAAGAAACAACCTCGACGGGTAGTTTGGACAGAGGCTTGTCAGCAAGCCTTTGAAAAGTTGAAGCAGGCAATGTGTGCAGCACCGGTCCTGAGGGCCCCAGACTTCTCCAAGGAGTTCATTGTCCAGACAGACGCATCAGAACATGGCATTGGGGCAGTGTTATCGCAACTCAATGAAGAGGGTCTGGATCAGCCTGTAGTTTTCCTATCCAGGAGACTACTTCCCCGGGAACAGAAGTGGAGTGCAATTGAGCGGGAAGCTTTTGCGGTGGTGTGGGCTCTGAAGAAGCTGCGGCCATACCTGTTTGGCTCGCACTTCCTGGTTCAGACTGACCACCGACCCCTTCGTTGGCTGATGCAAATGAAGGGGGAAAATCCCAAGTTGTTGAGATGGTCCATCTCCCTACAGGGAATGGACTTCCGGGTGGAACATCGGCCTGGAGTGGACCACGCCAATGCAGACGGTCTCTCTAGGTATTTCGGCCTTAGTGATGAGGACTCCCAAGGGGTTGGGTAGCTCTCCCCACTTTCAGCTGGGGGGGACGCGTGTTGGACTTGTCTGCCTCTGGGTAGTCCCTCCTATTTATTTATTTATTTTTGTCCCCTTTTTGCCCCTCATATCCCTTAATTTTTATGTCCACTGAATTTTTGCGGTGTTGGCTAGGGGTTAGATGCTCTTTGACCCTCATAGTCCTTTTCCCTGAGGCCTAGGTGCCTCTTCTGACTAGATTTGTAAGACCCACAAAATGGTCGCCATAAACTGCCATAACTGTCACCTCTAGATAAGGGACCATAGGGTTACACTAAGAAGGTACTAGAACCTTCTGGAGGGTTCTGATGGCCAGGGCTAGCCTATATAAGGCCAGAACCAGAGCGGCCATTTTAGAGTGCTGGGCAGAGAAAGTGTGAAGTGGGACTGGTCAGGAGTAAGGCGACTTAGTGAGGAGGAGCACGCACTGAGAGGGGAGAGATCGACCTTCGGGCAGGCTGCCCTTCTATGCTGACGTGCCCCCTTGTCTGTCTACCGAACCCTGCCTCCATGGTGAACTCACTGGTCCCCAGCTTATAACCCTGCCTGCTCCGGAATACCCAACGAGGAGTGAGGAGAGGGGTGAAGCTGGCCCTGGCGTGTCACCGCCTCAGTGTATTAACTGGACCTCTCTGCTATTTGGGGAAAAACTTCCTGACTGGGCCACGAGTTCGGCCCCCACCCCTGCTGAGGCGCTGTGTGAGGTCGCGACTGCGGGTGCTGTGAGAAAAAGCTTACCGCACAGCTGACCTGCTCAGCGGTCCAATCGTCCCTCGGAAAGGCTCCGGTGACGAGCGAGGAGGCGTTGAAGCGCGGGAAGAGGTCGGCTGCGGGAAGACCCAGTGACGCGTGAGGAGCCGTGGAAGCGCCGGAAGAGGTCGGCGGCGGGAAGACCCAGTGACGCGTGAGGAGGCGTGGAAGCGCCGGAAGAGGACGACTGCAGGCGGAGCCCTGAGGGAGGAGTCGGTGAGGAGGAGTGCACGGAAGTCCGCCCTACGCTGCAGCGGGAGCGGGTTGCGCTCTGTGGAACACCTGCTGGTCTGCCAGGAAGCGCCGAGTGCTGCCGAGTGACACGCACGAAAGGGCGCCTGCTCGCCTGACAGGGGAGTGAGAGCAGGGAGACCCTTTCCATCGAGAAAGAAGAACTCGAAGAGAAAGGGGGCGGTCGTGGACTGGAACCCATGAGCTACACGGCTAAGTAAGCTGGGAAGGTGGGGGGAGCAGCAGGACAAGCCCGAAGTCTGTCAAGAAAGAAGAACTGGGCAGCTCTGCATCTAGCCTATTCAGTAGCAACTACTCAGTACAGCACTGGCTGGTTCCAGGGTTATCTAGGAAAAAGGGGTCTGCTGGGGAAAAGAAACATAACAAGCCAGCTGATTCACCTTAGTTGCTAGTGGGGACTCCTCAGGGCAAAGCTGCACATGTGTAAAGACTTAGACTCTTCTTTTGTTGAGGGGTTTGATCTGATCTAAGCCAAAGTGATTTAACTTGCCTGTTCTCTTCCAGCTACAGTTGTGTGTGACCTTCTTCAACCATAACAGGAGAAAGGGTTCTCTGACCGGTGGGGTTATCTAGTAAATTGTTAACCTTGAGTCATCTGGGGAACAGTTCATGCCAGCCTGCTTTTCTTGAAATAAAATACGTGGTGGGATGGTTTAACTGTATGGTAAAAGTCGGGCTTCAGGAGGAGGTATAACAGCGATTACTGGAGAACTTTAATGTTGTACATAACCTGTTGTAAGATGTAAATGTTTACTTGGTCAATGTAGAAAAGAAATGGGATTGTGAAAACTCAATTACATCAAATTGCGGTATAGTTGGAAAACGAAGGAACTAAGAGAACTTTTATAAAACAGCTCGTATTTTTCCACAAAGTTGGTGTAGTGTCATTTTTGAGTGGAATTGCATTGAGTTACCGCTGGGTGGTGTGCAACCTTTACACATGTGCCTCTATTTAGTGACTGTCTTACCCTTGGCCAGGCTACCCTAGGTGACCTGACAACTCTAGGTCCAACAGCCAGAATATCAAAATTAAGCAAGAGAAGAGTAATTGTTCCCATATGTATGTTTATACACCCTTGATTTCTTCACTGTTAGTACCATCTCAAGGTACATATTTTATCTGTCACGACAGAGCTTATACATGGCTTCCAAACATATTTATCGGGAACATGTTATATAGCTTTTCTCCTTCCCCCTACATATACTGCTCCTGCTGATCACCATAGAAAGAGATTTGGTAGAGGAGTTGTAGATTCTGAAGATACAGCTGGACAAGAGGGAGGAGATTTTCTGAAAGGGTTTCTTCCCTTTTGGGGTCCAATGGTCAATAGTAGAAACATCAGACACCTAGTTCGTGTGGTCGATGCTACAATAAATGTAACTTCTGGAGCATTGAACAATTTGACAGCTGAACTTCAGGCGGATCGTCTTATGACTTTACAGAACCGGATGGTTCTAGATATTGTCCTAGCAGATAGAGGAGGAGTCTGTAAACTGATTGGGTCTAGTTGCTGCATTTATATTCCTGATAATGCCCCTACAGTATACCAAGCCATCTCTAAGCTACATGTTATCTCTGAGTCCATTCATCAGGACACTGGAGATTGGTCTGTGATGGGATAGTTTTGGGGACTACTGTCCACATGGGGATGGAAAGTGTTAACTTTCCTTGGAATGATGTTAGCAATCATCTTTTCTTGCTGTCTCTGTTTACAGTGTGGCCCAGCTATTTGTGGACTTTGTGCCACAGTTTGTGTTCCAAAGCCAGTAGCACAGAAAACAGAGAATATTAGGATGATGTTGCAGCAACAACTCAATGACCTCATGACCATTGATATCGACTCAGACTAACATGGGTCCCTTTTTGCTTTGCCTGATTATGGCAAAAGGAGGGTCTGAGGTTACGTAGTTTTCGACTTCGCTTCGTATTCAGCCACCATTTTGTGCTTAGCCGCTATTTTGTGTTGCCTCACTCAGGCAGCACGGCTAACACGGTAAACATGGTGTTTCTTGCCTTTTCAGCTGCTACGTGTCTTGCTGTTGGAGAGTAACTCCTGTCCATGTTTACGAAACCGATGTCAGGGTCTGGCCGAGTTCATAAAGCCATGTCTAGACTGATTAATCCATGTCTTACTCCACTGTTTGGGTCCCACCATTCTTCTCGACTTTATCTTGTTTAACTGGCCTTCACTATTCTCTTCATGTGTTCTCTTGTTACATAGCCTATCCTTTGAAGCATTCTACATATGTTCTACCACCTGCAAATTGAATTACGGGCACTAGTGTTGATTAACTTGAGGGGAGGAGAGCACACGGGGTCTGAAAGGAGGGTGTATTTTAGACATCCGATAGCTTGTTTTCGAACTATTCCTATTTGTCAGTTTTATGTGTTTTGGGAGTTGTCTTTGTAAACTCGTTCTGTATAATAGACTGTATGCCACGGAATGAAGTGGCAGTCTCCTCAGAATCCACCTTGTGTGTAACTTCTAGGATAACTGTGCTTAGCTGCAGCTAATAAATCTGCTTTTCTACGCCTAACAGAGTGTCTCGTGTCTCTGTCTGTCAAGGCAGGTGAACCCGGAGATATTAGGCGTACCCTGCGCCGCTTGGCCCATAAGGTCAGGTTCTCCAACTCTATGCCACTCAACTCTACTCTGCACCACTGCACTTTGCTGACTTCTACTGCAGTACACCATACCCCATTCAACTTTACTCTGCACCACTCTACACCACTGCACTCTAAACCACTGCACGCTGCACCACTCTACTCTACTCTGCATGACTTGGCTCTATGCCACTACACTCTACACCAGCGTAGTCTACTCAGCATCACTCTACTCTATTCCACTGCACTCTATGCTATTGCACTTTGTGCCACTGCTCTCTGCCCTTCACCACTGCTGCCACTGCACTCTATGCCACTCTATTCTGCACCACTCTGCTGTACACCACTGCACTCTGCATTACTTCACTCTATGGCACTGCACACTGTGCCTCTGCACTGTACTATGCATGAGCCTATGCCACTGCACTGTATACCACTCTACTCTAATCTGCAATACTCCATTCTATGCCACTGTACACCACTGTACTCCACTCTGCACCACTCTACTCTATGCCACTGCACCCTATGCCATTGCACTCTTGGCCATTGCTCTCTGCTCTGCACCACTGCTGCCACTGCACTCAATGCCACTCAACTCTACTCTGCACCACTGCACTTCACTGACCTCTACTGCAGTACACCATACCCCATTCAACTTTACTCTGCACCACTCTACACCACTGCACTCTAAACCACTGCACTCTGCACCACTCTACTCTACTCTGCATGACTTGACTCTATATCGCCACAATCTACACCAGCATAGTCTACTCTGCATCACTCTACTCTATTCCACTACACTCTATGCCATTGCACTTTGTGCCTCTGCTCTCTGCCCTTCACCACTGCTGCCACTGCACTCTATTCCACTCTATTCTGCACCACTCTGCTCCTTACCACTACAGTCTAAGCCACTGTACTTTTCTTGTGGATCTGAGGGAAAGAGACCAGGATGAGTTGGGCAGAGTGGATTGTCTGGCGGGTATGTGGAATCTGAGGCAGTGATTCACATATTCTGGTCCTCTGTCATGGAGAACTTTGTAGGCATGTGTGAGGAGCTTGAAGGTTAATCTCTTGTTGATTGGGAGTCAATAGAGTTGCCGGAGGTGTTATGTTATGTGGGTGCAGCAGGGGATGTCGAGGGCCAGTCTGGCAGTGGTGTTTTGAATGTTCTGTTGTTTCCTGAGCTGTTTCTGGGTGACGCCGGTGTACAGTGTGTTGCCGTAGTCAAATCTGCAGGGGATGAGTGAGTGTGTGACCGTCTTTCTGAATTTTGTGGGTATCCATCTGAATGTCTTTCGAAGCAGGCGGAGCATGTGGAAGCAGAATGAGGATACTGCATTGATTTGGTGGTTCATTGTGAGCAAGGAGTCCAATATGATGCTGAGGTTGCGTTCGTGGTCCGTAGAGGTGGCAGGGGTTCCTAGTTTGGCAGGCCACCAGAAGTCGTCCGAGGCTGAGGGTCAGACCCAGCATGAGTACTTCAGTCTTGTCCGAGTTGAGCATGAGGCATCTGTTTTTCACCCAGGTAGCAACGGCCTTCATTCCACTGTGAAAGTTGATTCTGGTGGCTGTGGGTTTTTTGGTGAGGGAGCTTGGTGTCATCGGCGTAGGAGACAATATTGGATCTGTGGCTTCTGATGATGGCTGTGAGGAGGGCCATGTAGATGTTGCAGAGGGTAGGGCTCAAGGAGGAGCCCTGGGACACTCGACTGCTGATCTCTGTAAGTTCTGGAAGGAACAGAGGTAGTCTGACTTGCTGAGTTTGTCCGGTAATGAACGAGTGTATCCAGACCAAGTGCCTTGTTGTGGAGCCAGCGTGGTGGAATCTCATGATTAGGGTGTGGTGGGAGATGGTGTCGAAGACGGCCAAGAGGTCCAGTAGGATGAGGGCTGTGGTTTCGCCCCAGTTGAGGAGGGAGCAGATGTCATCAGTGACAGCAAGAATTGAGGTCTCCGTGCTGTGGTTGCTTCAAAAGCCAGATGGGGAGGAGTCCAGGATGTGGTTCTCTTCGATGAACTCAGAGTTGGGTCTGAAGATCTAGAGGTCTGTTGAGTCGGCGGATGGCTTTTTCATCAGGGGGTTGATCCCTGCGTGTTTCCTGTCATCGGGGAAGGTGACGGTTTCAATGGAGCAGTTGAAGGTGCAGTGAAGCTCAGGGGCGATGGAGGCGGCTGCTTTATGGAAGATGTGGTATGGGCAAGGATCCGATGGGGCTCCTGAGTGGATGCTCTTCATGGTTTTGAGTGCGTCTTCTGTGGTTAGCGGAGTCCAGTTAAGCACGATCTGTTGGGGTGCAGCATGGTAGTGTGCTGTGGTGGCGGGCATAGTTGCAGGGTCTTGGGTGTTGAAGGGATCGTGGATCTTGCTGATGCTGTGGTGGAATAAGGTGCTGAGTTTGTTGCAGAGGTCTTGGGAGGGTGGGGAATCTGTGGTCTCATTGTCGGGCCTGGCAAACTCCTTGATAATGGCAAAGAGTTCCTTGCTGGTTTGTGCGCTGACATTGATTCTGTCTTGGAAGGCCGTTTTCTTTGTGGTTTTGAGGAGAAGGTGGTGTGCGTTGACTGTGGATCTGAATATTATGTGGGTTTCCCGGGTTTTGTTCCCACTAAACTCTATGCAACTGCACTCTACACCATTGGGCTCTATTCTGCACCACTCTATGCCACTGCACTCTATGCCACTCAATTCTACTCTGCACTACTCTAATCTATGCAGCTGCAGTCTACACCACGGCACTCTATTGAGCACCACTGCACTCAGTGCCACTGTACTGTACTTTGCACCACTCTAATCTATGCCATTGCAGTCTATAACACTAGACTGTATGCCACTGCAATGTACACCACTCCACTCTGTGTCAATGCGCTCTGCGCCATTCTACTCTATTCTGCACCATTCTTTTCTGAGCGACTGCACTCCTGGTCACTGCATTCTACTCTGCACCACTTTAATCTATTCCACTGCACTCTATGCAACTGCAATATATGAAGGTCTACTCTCCTCTACACCACCCCACTCTACTCTATGCCACTCCACGCCACCCTATGCCACTTCACTTTATGCTACTCTTCTGTATGCCATGCCACTCCACTCCACACAGAATGACCCTATGCCACTCTACCCCACTCCACATAATACCACTGTACTCTACACTACTGTACTCCACCCTGACTCTACTCTGCGCCACTCTATTTCATCCCACTTAACTCAACCCCACTTTACTATACACCAGTCTACCCTACACCACTCTTCTCTATGCGGATCTACTGTACTCCACTCTATGCCATTCTACTACACTCTGCTCTACTCCAGTCTACACCACTCCACACTACTCTACACCATGCCACTCTGCTCTATGCCACTTCACAACAAATGTTGGAGAACGTACTGCTGTACTATCGTAATGTAATAAAAATTACATATGAAAGAATTATTACCAAAATAAACTGCATTATAAGATTCGAAACCATTGCTTTAAAAAAAACTGATATTTAATGGAAAAATCAAAGGTTTAAGATAAGTTATAGTTGGACTAACTCAAACTACACAAACCTTAGAAATTAAAAAGTTATAGTTATAACTTAAAGTTATTAACTTGACCCCACCCACAACTCACTTTAACCTGTACTCCTCCATACAGAGTGCTGTCACCTCACTAGCCAGAGGAAATTAACTATAAGTATATGCCCATGCACTGCCTGTACCCTTTTTAGCATGTTAAATCATAGCATTTATAACAACACTCATGCCATCTGAAATGACATCCTTTGTGAGAAGAGTGTGCATGTTAGAGAAGCGACTTATAATTTTGTCTGGCTAGTGATGTGACAGCACTCTGTACAGAGGAGTTATAGTATAGTGAGCTATAGTAAGTTGTGGGCGGGGCCAAATCAGTAATGTTATCAATGATGTCATTTGAGACCTCATCTATGATGTCCTTGAACATTTCATCAGTGATGTAATATGGGAGGTCATAGGCCCATTCTTTTTCACCAGTTACAGTTAACTGTAGCAACTATAACTCTTGCCCTTGCTATGCATTGCTTATGACTAAGGGTGGGCGTAGCAGGCGGAGTTGCTCTACGCGGAGCACCATAGAGTTGGCCCAAACTCCGCTCTGCTTCGCGTCTTTCACCCCCGCAATAAATATTTTCTAAATGCAACCTACAATTAATGTAAACTAAAACCGCACTTACCTTATTGCAGCATCCCGGACTGCCCTCCTCCTCCTCGCCATAATCCATGGTAGGACTGTATGTCTAACGTAGGAGATTACAGCGAAGAGGAGGAGGAGGGCTGCCCGGAAGCCGCGATAACGTAAGTGTGTTTTTATTTTACATTAATTGTAGATTACATTTAGAAAATATTTATTTCTGGGGGTGGAGGGGGGAGGTTCCGGGGCTGAACTCCGCTCCGCTGCGGTGTTGGAAGTTTTGCAGGAATTTCGCATTCTCCACGGAATGCGGAGTATGCAAAATACCGTAAACTCCGCCAGCGGAGCGGAGTTCAGTGCCCAGGGTTACTTTTACCTCACACGTCTCTTGTGACGTTTCCTATGATATCGATGATAACTTCAATGATGACATCTTATACGATATCAATAATGAGATCACTCGCCATTGCCTTGGCAAGAGTTATAGTTACTTCAGTTAACCATCACTGGTGAATTTTCATGTTTTCTTTAGTTAAAAATCTTTTGTTTAAACTGACATTCTTGCCTAACTATAACGTTGCTTAACCTCTGATTTTTTCAGTGAATGTCTGAGGATTTTTAATGCAAAGTAAGACATTATTACCATTCATAACTATAGCATCCCTTTAACTTTTTAATTTTGCTCAGTGAATATATATATTTATATTACACGGTATCTACTAGGCAGTTAGACGTGTGTTTTTTGTTTTGCAAATAACTTTGGTGCCGTTTCAGGAACCTTGACAAAACTTTTCAAAGAAAGTTAATTTACCTCATCTCCTTCCTTCAAGTTTTGGGGGGAACTGTGAAGTGGGGTATGAGGAACAGGGGGTGTCTGAAAACACTTTCCTCATGCAATTTCTGTATGAAAAATTTAACTGTTACAGGCAGTGCGATGCGGGGAGTTGGCCGCAGAAGTTTTTTAATAAGATGGTTAATGTGGAGTTATTCGCAAGTAAGGTACTATAGTAAGGAACTAAGATTTTAACTTACTTAAAAAGAAATTTAGAAATCCATTAAAAAAACAAAGGTTAAGATGGAGTCACATGAGGGTCTTCCAATAATAAAAATTAATGTTTAAAAAGCAATAAAACACTGACATTTATGAGTTATACCTAACTGACATAAGTATAATTGCACTGCTATGATGAACTGCTTATGACGCACATATTACATCATTGATATCAAACTAGTTTTTCCATGTCTAAGATAACCAATCTCATCACAATATACTTGGGGGACAGATTTATCATTCTTTCACGCAGCACAATGCAGCAAGCTACCTTGCTGAGCGGCCCTGGCGTGAAAGGGCAAGAATGTGCCTTATTTACCATTGTACAAAAAACACAGTTGATGGACAGAATGTAGAACAATGTCATACATTCACCCCAGTACAAGGATCTGGGCCTAAATCCATCGTTTTTTTGCACTCCACACCACCCTGGGTTAGACACTGGCTATATGCAAATCAGCTCTGACCCTGTGCCTCATGGGAACAGTCCAGTCCGAACTACCAAGCCATGTCTTTCCCAGACCGGAATCAAGCATCCAAGGACCGGTTTCTGGCTATCAGCCTTCATCAGCCTGGATAGCTTGACTCCAGTGGTGTGGAGAGCCTGGGACTCACGTCTGAGCATCCCCAGCCCACTCGGGGTGAAATTGCAAAAAACACAGTTGATGGACAGAATGTAGAACAATGTCATACATTCACCCCAGTACAAGGATCTGGGCCTAAATCCATCGTTTTTTTGCACTCCACACCACCCTGGGTTAGACACTGGCTATATGCAAATCAGCTCTGACCCTGTGCCTCATGGGAACAGTCCAGTCCGAACTACCAAGCCATGTCTTTCCCAGACCGGAATCAAGCATCCAAGGACCGGTTTCTGGCTATCAGCCTTCATCAGCCTGGATAGCTTGACTCCAGTGGTGTGGAGAGCCTGGGACTCACGTCTGAGCATCCCCAGCCCACTCGGGGTGAAATTGCAAAAAACACAGTTGATGGACAGAATGTAGAACAATGTCATACGTTCACCCCAGTACAAGGATCTGGGCCTAAATCCATCGTTTTTTTGCACTCCACACCACCCTGGGTTAGACACTGGCTATATGCAAATCAGCTCTGACCCTGTGCCTCATGGAACAGTCCAGTCCGAACTACCAAGCCATGTCTTTCCCAGACCGGAATCAAGCATCCAAGGACTGGTTTCTGGCTATCAGCCTTCATCAGCCTGGATAGCTTGACTCCAGTGGTGTGGAGAGCCTGGGACTCACGTCTGAGCATCCCCAGCCCACTCGGGGTGAAATTGCAAAAAACACAGTTGATGGACAGAATGTAGAACAATGTCATACATTCACCCCAGTACAAGGATCTGGGCCTAAATCCATCGTTTTTTTGCACTCCACACCACCCTGGGTTAGACACTGGCTATATGCAAATCAGCTCTGACCCTGTGCCTCATGGGAACAGTCCAGTCCGAACTACCAAGACATGTCTTTCCCAGACCGGAATCAAGCATCCAAGGACCGGTTTCTGGCTATCAGCCTTCATCAGCCTGGATAGCTTGACTCCAGTGGTGTGGAGAGCCTGGGACTCACGTCTGAGCATCCCCAGCCCACTCGGGGTGAAATTGCAAAAAACACAGTTGATGGACAGAATATAGAACAATGTCACACATTCACCCCAGTACAAGGATCCGGGCCTAAATCCATCGTTTTTTTGCACTCCACACCACCCTGGGTTAGACACTGGCTATATGCAAATCAGCTCTGACCCTGTGCCTCATGGGAACAGTCCAGTCCGAACTACCAAGCCATGTCTTTCCCAAACCGGAATCAAGCATCCAAGGACCGGTTTCTGGCTATCAGCCTTCATCAGCCTGGATAGCTTGACTCCAGTGGTGTGGAGAGCCTGGGACTCACGTCTGAGCATCCCCAGCCCACTCGGGGTGAAATTGCAAAAAACACAGTTGATGGACAGAATGTAGAACAATGTCATACATTCACCCCAGTACAAGGATCTGGGCCTAAATCCATCGTTTTTTTGCACTCCACACCACCCTGGGTTAGACACTGGCTATATGCAAATCAACTCTGACCCTGTGCCTCATGGGAACAGTCCAGTCCGAACTACCAAGCCATGTCTTTCCCAGACCGGAATCAAGCATCCAAGGACCGGTTTTTGGCTATCAGCCTTCATCAGCCTGGATAGCTTGACTCCAGTGGTGTGGAGAGCCTGGGACTCACGTCTGAGCATCCCCAGCCCACTCGGGGTGAAATAGCAAAAAACACAGTTGATGGACAGAATGTAGAACAATGTCATACATTCACCCCAGTACAAGGATCTGGGCCTAAATCCATCGTTTTTTTGCACTCCACACCACCCTGGGTTAGACACTGGCTATATGCAAATCAGCTCTGACCCTGTGCCTCATGGAACAGTCCAGTCCGAACTACCAAGCCATGTCTTTCCCAGACCGGAATCAAGCATCCAAGGACCGGTTTCTGGCTACCAGCCTTCATCAGCCTGGATAGCTTGACTCCAGTGGTGTGGAGAGCCTGGGACTCACGTCTGAGCATCCCCAGCCCACTCGGGGTGAAATTGCAAAAAACACAGTTGATGGACAGAATGTAGAACAATGTCATACATTCACCCCAGTACAAGGATCTGGGCCTAAATCCATCGTTTTTTTGCACTCCACACCACCCTGGGTTAGACACTGGCTATATGCAAATCAGCTCTGACCCTGTGCCTCATGGGAACAGTCCAGTCCGAACTACCAAGCCATGTCTTTCCCAGACCGGAATCAAGCATCCAAGGACCGGTTTCTGGCTATCAGCCTTCATCAGCCTGGATAGCTTGACTCCAGTGGTGTGGAGAGCCTGGGACTCACGTCTGAGCATCCCCAGCCCACTCGGGGTGAAATTGCAAAAAACACAGTTGATGGACAGAATGTAGAACAATGTCATACATTCACCCCAGTACAAGGATCTGGGCCTAAATCCATCGTTTTTTTGCACTCCACACCACCCTGGGTTAGACACTGGCTATATGCAAATCAACTCTGACCCTGTGCCTCATGGGAACAGTCCAGTCCGAACTACCAAGCCATGTCTTTCCCAGACCGGAATCAAGCATCCAAGGACCGGTTTTTGGCTATCAGCCTTCATCAGCCTGGATAGCTTGACTCCAGTGGTGTGGAGAGCCTGGGACTCACGTCTGAGCATCCCCAGCCCACTCGGGGTGAAATTGCAAAAAACACAGTTGATGGACAGAATGTAGAACAATGTCATACATTCACCCCAGTACAAGGATCTGGGCCTAAATCCATCGTTTTTTTGCACTCCACACCACCCTGGGTTAGACACTGGCTATATGCAAATCAGCTCTGACCCTGTGCCTCATGGAACAGTCCAGTCCGAACTACCAAGCCATGTCTTTCCCAGACCGGAATCAAGCATCCAAGGACCGGTTTCTGGCTACCAGCCTTCATCAGCCTGGATAGCTTGACTCCAGTGGTGTGGAGAGCCTGGGACTCACGTCTGAGCATCCCCAGCCCACTCGGGGTGAAATTGCAAAAAACACAGTTGATGGACAGAATGTAGAACAATGTCATACATTCACCCCAGTACAAGGATCTGGGCCTAAATCCATCGTTTTTTTGCACTCCACACCACCCTGGGTTAGACACTGGCTATATGCAAATCAGCTCTGACCCTGTGCCTCATGGGAACAGTCCAGTCCGAACTACCAAGCCATGTCTTTCCCAGACCGGAATCAAGCATCCAAGGACCGGTTTCTGGCTATCAGCCTTCATCAGCCTGGATAGCTTGACTCCAGTGGTGTGGAGAGCCTGGGACTCACGTCTGAGCATCCCCAGCCCACTCGGGGTGAAATTGCAAAAAACACAGTTGATGGACAGAATGTAGAACAATGTCATACATTCACCCCAGTACAAGGATCTGGGCCTAAATCCATCGTTTTTTTGCACTCCACACCACCCTGGGTTAGACACTGGCTATATGCAAATCAGCTCTGACCCTGTGCCTCATGGAACAGTCCAGTCCGAACTACCAAGCCATGTCTTTCCCAGACCGGAATCAAGCATCCAAGGACTGGTTTCTGGCTATCAGCCTTCATCAGCCTGGATAGCTTGACTCCAGTGGTGTGGAGAGCCTGGGACTCACGTCTGAGCATCCCCAGCCCACTCGGGGTGAAATTGCAAAAAACACAGTTGATGGACAGAATGTAGAACAATGTCATACATTCACCCCAGTACAAGGATCTGGGCCTAAATCCATCGTTTTTTTGCACTCCACACCACCCTGGGTTAGACACTGGCTATATGCAAATCAGCTCTGACCCTGTGCCTCATGGGAACAGTCCAGTCCGAACTACCAAGACATGTCTTTCCCAGACCGGAATCAAGCATCCAAGGACCGGTTTCTGGCTATCAGCCTTCATCAGCCTGGATAGCTTGACTCCAGTGGTGTGGAGAGCCTGGGACTCACGTCTGAGCATCCCCAGCCCACTCGGGGTGAAATTGCAAAAAACACAGTTGATGGACAGAATATAGAACAATGTCACACATTCACCCCAGTACAAGGATCTGGGCCTAAATCCATCGTTTTTTTGCACTCCACACCACCCTGGGTTAGACACTGGCTATATGCAAATCAGCTCTGACCCTGTGCCTCATGGGAACAGTCCAGTCCGAACTACCAAGCCATGTCTTTCCCAGACCGGAATCAAGCATCCAAGGACCGGTTTCTGGCTATCAGCCTTCATCAGCCTGGATAGCTTGACTCCAGTGGTGTGGAGAGCCTGGGACTCACGTCTGAGCATCCCCAGCCCACTCGGGGTGAAATTGCAAAAAACACAGTTGATGGACAGAATGTAGAACAATGTCATACATTCACCCCAGTACAAGGATCTGGGCCTAAATCCATCGTTTTTTTGCACTCCACACCACCCTGGGTTAGACACTGGCTATATGCAAATCAGCTCTGACCCTGTGCCTCATGGAACAGTCCAGTCCGAACTACCAAGCCATGTCTTTCCCAGACCGGAATCAAGCATCCAAGGACCGGTTTCTGGCTACCAGCCTTCATCAGCCTGGATAGCTTGACTCCAGTGGTGTGGAGAGCCTGGGACTCACGTCTGAGCATCCCCAGCCCACTCGGGGTGAAATTGCAAAAAACACAGTTGATGGACAGAATGTAGAACAATGTCATACATTCACCCCAGTACAAGGATCTGGGCCTAAATCCATCGTTTTTTTGCACTCCACACCACCCTGGGTTAGACACTGGCTATATGCAAATCAGCTCTGACCCTGTGCCTCATGGGAACAGTCTAGTCCGAACTACCAAGCCATGTCTTTCCCAGACCGGAATCAAGCATCCAAGGACCGGTTTCTGGCTATCAGCCTTCATCAGCCTGGATAGCTTGACTCCAGTGGTGTGGAGAGCCTGGGACTCACGTCTGAGCATCCCCAGCCCACTCGGGGTGAAATTGCAAAAAACACAGTTGATGGACAGAATGTAGAACAATGTCATACATTCACCCCAGTACAAGGATCTGGGCCTAAATCCATCGTTTTTTTGCACTCCACACCACCCTGGGTTAGACGCTGGCTATATGCAAATCAGCTCTGACCCTGTGCCTCATGGGAACAGTCCAGTCCGAACTACCAAGCCATGTCTTTCTCAGACCGGAATCAAGCATCCAAGGACCGGTTTCTGGCTATCAGCCTTCATCAGCCTGGATAGCTTGACTCGAGTGGTGTGGAGAGCCTGGGACTCACGTCTGAGCATCCCCAGCCCACTCGGGGTGAAATTGCAAAAAACACAGTTGATGGA
>NC_136071.1:720268393-720344393 GCF_964261635.1 Lissotriton helveticus | reverse complement strand
CAGAATATAGAACAATGTCATACATTCACCCCAGTACAAGGATCTGGGCCTAAATCCATCGTTTTTTTGCACTCCACACCACCCTGGGTTAGACACTGGCTATATGCAAATCAGCTCTGACCCTGTGCCTCATGGGAACAGTCCAGTCCGAACTACCAAGCCATGTCTTTCCCAGACCGGAATCAAGCATCCAAGGACCGGTTTCTGGCTATCAGCCTTCATCAGCCTGGATAGCTTGACTCCAGTGGTGTGGAGAGCCTGGGACTCACGTCTGAGCATCCCCAGCCCACTCGGGGTGAAATTGCAAAAAACACAGTTGATGGACAGAATGTAGAACAATGTCATACATTCACCCCAGTACAAGGATCTGGGCCTAAATCCATCGTTTTTTTGCACTCCACACCACCCTGGGTTAGACACTGGCTATATGCAAATCAGCTCTGACCCTGTGCCTCATGGGAACAGTCCAGTCCGAACTACCAAGCCATGTCTTTCCCAGACCGGAATCAAGCATCCAAGGACCGGTTTCTGGCTATCAGCCTTCATCAGCCTGGATAGCTTGACTCCAGTGGTGTGGAGAGCCTGGGACTCACGTCTGAGCATCCCCAGCCCACTCGGGGTGAAATTGCAAAAAACACAGTTGATGGACAGAATGTAGAACAATGTCATACATTCACCCCAGTACAAGGATCTGGGCCTAAATCCATCGTTTTTTTGCACTCCACACCACCCTGGGTTAGACACTGGCTATATGCAAATCAGCTCTGACCCTGTGCCTCATGGGAACAGTCCAGTCCTAACTACCAAGCCATGTCTTTCCCAGACCGGAACCAAGCATCCAAGGACCGGTTTCTGGCTATCAGCCTTCATCAGCCTGGATAGCTTGACTCCAGTGGTGTGGAGAGCCTGGGACTCACGTCTGAGCATCCTGTCGTTTCTTATTGTTGACACACTTTTGGCTGTCTAGCACCAACGCAGGCCCCACTTGTACCTGCGGTGTAGGCAGAATTATCCTTGTACAGGAAGAACACCTTCCTCACAAAAACAATTCTGAGAAGCATTTTCCTCTTTCTGTGTGTGCTGCAGAATAACATTCCCTGTGAAGGCGTAGAATTTTGAACCATTCTCAGGTCTATCACTAATGGTAAATCACCCATGGAATGTCTCCCTGTGTTTTGCACTGCCTTGCGTTACTCTAGATTTATCAAGCCATGCAGAGTGGTCTTGCATAGTTTGATAAATCACCCCATGGTGCCTGCCACATAGTGCAGGGTTTTACAGGGGGGTACCTTACCCAACGTAGACGGTGGAGGAAAGTCCTTTCCGACAGCCTTTCCGTGTCAGAAAGGCTTGCATAGAAAGGCTGTGAAAAACTGACATTGAAATCCCGACGGCGGAAAGGCCGTCGATAAGGGATTGCAGTGCGGTTCCGACCAACAGGAATATTCCAAGAGCAGGTCAGAACCGAGCTGGAATGACCGTCTGGTTTATGTTCTGACCGCCGACATCGTAATTGGTTTGTTGGACCGCAAACCGACTGGGTCGGTCAGAAAGCCTCAGACCGACATTGTAATCTTCCCATTAGCGTGTTTTGATCATTTTGGGGCCTTTTGATTAATACATCTTTCTTGATTTTTTTCCAAATTCCTTTTAGTTTGTTTTGCTTTGTGTTCTTAGCTTTAATGTGTTTTGTCCGGCTCCACATTTCCCTGGGGAATTGCCTGCTGCTCGACATTGCTAACTGTGAAAGGTGTGATTCGCTCAGAACAGTGTTATGACCTAACCAGGTTGTGCTTTTTAAATGGGTTGGGCCCCTCTACCAAATGTAATAATCCACTTTCTGATTAATTAATTACATATGGCATATTTGGTGCCCATGTGGGGGGAAAGAAGACATGCTTAAAGTAGAATCGTGATAGTAAAGAACAAACTTAAATTGTGCCAGACTGTGCCACACTGCAGTAGTGGTGGCAGCATAAGGAATTTAGGAACTTATTTAGAGTTTAGAAGAAAGGAATTAACATTATAAATCAGCGGTGATTCTGTCCCAACAAACTTTTGGTTCCCCCACGTCTATGAAGGTTGAGGAACATCTCAGTTTCTCAACCACTTTTACCAGCAGGAATCATTAACCTAATGGCCCATTCTCCACCAAGCAGCCCGGTTATGATGATGTCATCCAACCTATTTAGAGCAGGGAGACTGTGACTTGACTCCCTGCCCATGGCTGCTATGCAGGGCATGGCGATCCCTGCCAGGGATATCAAATGATGACCCTGGAATGAAGGAAGAAAATGCTCTGCACATCATGGACATTTGTTTTGCTGAGCAAGGCCGGAACAGCATGGAACCCATTTGACAAAGTATTCTACCTTCAGATCAGCTACCACTGTAGTAGCTGTCCCAAAGGCCGTGAGATCCCTGCTAGGCTGGGAACAGGAAACCAGAGCCTCTGCTGGCCAGGCAGCCCTCCAGTGAAGGTGTAAATGAAAGGTTTGTCTCCTGACTTATGGTCATAGTCAAGTGTTGGATTTGTGCAAAACTTTATCCTAAGTTTACAAATATATATTCATTTAATTTTCCTAATTTGGCAGCAGAGAAAAGATGGCTGAAAAATCCATTCATCTTCACATTCAGACAGAGAAGCGAAACTGATAGGCAAGCATACAGGAAGTTGGGGAGATAAACAGATAGACCTAGGGCTTTTAGTGGGCCAGGTCCTGTCAGTGATCAGCACCAACAGTTCTTAAAAGCAGGTGCTGAGACGGGTCACTATTGGGCTCTCCATTTTTGCCTTCACCTTCAGGGTGAAAAAAAACAACAACTCTGCAGCAGTACCACTTCTTAAATAAAGTCTTTGATGTAACTTCTTAAAAAGACTAGTTTTCGTTATTTCACAGTCTCATCATTTCAGAACTGAAGCATTTTCAATATTCTATGCAACTAAGCCATGGTTGTTGCTTATTTATTATATGCAACTAACAATTGACAAATCCAATAGTCCTGGCTTGTTGTAGGTATAATGTTACTTGTATCATATATCTGAACGCAATGACAGAAACAGCAAAATACCAGTAGGGCACTACAGAATGCTAAGCACAGATTTTTTAGTTTACGTGTTTTCAAGCCGCATCCTTTATTACATCGGCCACGCCCCTTTGAGAGACCCCCAGCTTTTTTTTTTTTATCTCACTTAAAGCCCTGGATAGACCCTTGGGCAGATAAATAAGTAGCCAGACATGGAGGTATGAAGAGAATTAAACAGATGGATGGATGGATGGATGGATGGATGGATGGATGGATGGATGGATGGATGGATGGATGGATGGATGGATGGATGGATGGATGGATGGATGGATGGATGGATAGGTGGGTGGGTAGGTGAGTGGGTGTGGATGGATGGATGGATGGGTGGGTGGGTGGATGGATGGATGGATGGATGGGTGGGTTGTTGGGTAGGTGGATAGGTGGGTGGGTAGGTGGATAGGTGGGTAAGTGGGTGGGTGTGGATGGATGGATGATGGATTGATGAATGGATGGAGGGTGAGGCTGGATGGATGGATGATGGATGGATGAATGCATGGATAGGTCGGTGGATGGATGGATGGTGGCTGGATGGATGGCTGGAAACAGTGTAGCATAAAGGTGATGCAATACTCCTGGGGCCTTATTTATGAGGCCGTGCGTCACTTTTACGCCGCCGGTGCGTCACTTTTTGTGACGGACCAGGGGTGTAAAAAATGTGCCTTGTTGCACCATATTTACAAAGTGACGCATCTAGGTAGATGCGTCACTTTGTAAACCTCTGCGCCACATTATACCTGTGCCAGGTATAATGTATGCAGGGGTGCGTTCTGACGCAAGAAAGGGTCATAGAAGTGACGCAGTTAAATCTATAAGACTTCACTGCGCTACTTCTAGGATGCAAATGCGTCAATATCTTACGCCTGCGACGCATCAATCATGTCGCAAGGAGGGCGCACTAAGAAGTGATGCATCGCTGCTTTCACGCAACGGGGCGTCACTTCTCATAAATGAGGCCTGTATTCTTTTTATTCAGGTCATATTGGCACCCAAGAACGGTAAAGAGCTGAGAGGGGGCAGAGTTAGGGGGATTTGTCAGCTGTGCTTAGTGCCATTGAACAAAATTCCAACCTTGTTCCAAACATCTCTATAGCCTAATAGCAGTGTTGTTCTGAGGTGTGCTGCTGTATTTCTCTACATAATGCGCGCGAGACAGGATCATTTATCATCATGAAAACACCAAACCTGAAGATTACTCAACGCAGCTATTAATATACAATGTGTACTGAGAGAAATGTCGACGCCTCGACATTGCTGTCATCAGAAGGAGGCTGCAGCAGTAATGGAATAGAGAATAGGCGCGCGGCTCAGGCTGACAGCTGCGTGCGTTTTTATCAGTCGAAAAAGCGCCTTTGAAGGGAAAATCAAGAGGGTACGTGTCATGGCCGCTGATGTAATGCTACGTGACAGCCTGTGGGCGGAACGCCTGTCGGAACTGGGTTTTCGGGTAAACACCCACATGAACAGTCATTTACCGCCGCTTTCTACATTTTATTCAAGTGGAGTTTTAAAAAAATTAGCATAACACATTCTGCATATAAAAAAGATATTCACTAACAATATTTAATTGGGGCCATAAGGCAGTGGCGTAGAAAGGTTGGTATAGTACCAGAATATCGAGTAAAATATGGTGGTACAAAAATATGTAAGCGAAAATATCAACGAGCCAAATACCGTGAAGGCAAGTAATCATGTATGTGTATAGATGTATGTTTCTTAACTTCGCATGTATGAACCTTGGCCACATATACCTCTTCTAGGTGCATAGGCGTGAAGTTGAGAATAATGATTATACATGCCCTCGCGATATTCCAGCTTCAGTATTTTTGTAGCGCGACATTGTTGTGCTCGATCACCTGTAAAAAAGAAATATGGGCACCTGCTTCATTGTTTCATTATTGATAGATACACTCCTAATTTTGTTATGGCTGTACAGGAAGATAAAGGGGGATATTTTGCATACTGTAATATGCACACAACGGTGTTCCAAAGCAGAAAGAAAACGCCGTGAACACAATCACCACTACACATGTATTTTAAAAAGGGCTCTGAGAAAGGCACAGACGGCTCAGTGTGCACAGCAAAACATTTCGCACAAATAATGTAATCAGACTCCGACACCGCATCAATCGTCATCGGTGAGATTTGGTTATCCACCTGCAAGACCTGTTAACTAATCGATGGTAATTAGATACGCCGACGATCGACCTTTTAATATCAGTGATACATTAAACAACGTCAGCGCTAAACGAGTATATTGATTGTAAACAATAACAGGGCTATCTATATGTGATGCAGGAATCGAGGAATACGCGTTAAATGAAACACGGCCGTCCACGCTTTTTTCTTACACCCCCTTTCCCAGGCTTTTAGTTTTCAGGCATTCCTGGAAAACAATTAGTATTCCCGCCAAAACATCTCTAGGTGGTCGCTTTACACGGCGGTTATGTGTTTAATGGGCCGGCGCCGGGCCTGTCGGCAGCCCGCATATGCTGCTGTCTAACCAGGGAGGGCTCGCCGGTCACACGCTCTGCAGGCCCAGTAACCGCGAGCCTGGCTGCAGCCTCCTTCCTGTCAGGCTCCTCTGATGATCGGTAATGATGGCGCATTGTGAGAAGCGTTGAACCAATCACGGGAGTCAAGGTGAAACGCCAGAGAGAAGGTATCGTTTCACCGCGATGGGCTTTTAAAAGATGAAGTGTTAAGAAATGAAAGACGGCATATCATTTATGCTGTTTTTTTTACCTCTAGCGTTTGATTTGACTGAAATATGTATAATATGCTTACATATGCTTTCAGTACAACAATGTAATGAAGGCCAGGCGGGACTGGTTATGCCATATATGCTGGGACACAAGGTGTGGAATGGCATCACATTTATTAACAGCATAAATGGAGTATCATAGTATATTTCTAGTAATAGTTATGGTGCTCACACAAAAAGAGAAAGTGCCTGAAGTGAGGGGTGATGGTGACATTTGAAATTTACATCACATTGACAACAACAATATGCAAAACTCCAAATTAATTAATTGCAGTAATGGAGTTTTGGTTGTAAAAGTCGACGCGTTTCGATCTCATGAATGTGAGATCCTCATCAGGACGAGACAAGTGTGAGCAGGTAGAATCTATTAAGAGGAAAACCAGAAATCAAACAATGGTCCGAGATGAACATGTAAAAACAACAACTTGACTTTCAATTTGAGGAATTAATACCTATGAGATACCAGTCTGTGAACCAATTACTGTTTACTCACTGGAGAATTAAATTTAGAAAATTAGCAAAAGGTGCTTGCTACTGAGTGGACAGGTGGTCCAAGTGGAGTATTAAAGGAAGGAGGAGGACAGAGTCAAGCCATGTCTACAGTAAAGGTACCTCATCGCGGAAGGTAAGCGCAGGAAGGGAGTGAAGGTAACTCCTCGGTAAAGGTATGCGCAAGAAGAAAGAGCCCTTGCGGTGAAAATTGGGCTGGCATGCAACTAGTGCGATCAATAAAGAAGGAAACGTGAAAATGTAGCCCGAAGAGCACGTGAGTCGTAGCTGGCGCTGATACTTGCCAGAGTTTTATTGGGAGCCAGTGTAGTGGTCACTTT
Organism: Lissotriton helveticus; assembly: GCF_964261635.1. Lineage (NCBI taxonomy): Eukaryota > Metazoa > Chordata > Amphibia > Caudata > Salamandridae > Lissotriton > Lissotriton helveticus. Next base: position 720,337,715 of record NC_136071.1, on the reverse strand, counting down.
AAGTGGCGCGTGTCGTCCGCGTTGTATTCACGCGAACGACACGCGCAATATAGTATTATGATTTGAATGTGTTATTTATCAATGTTACATCCTCGCGCGATGCCGACACTCGGTCAACCTTCCTAACGGAAGACAGACACTTCGTTGGGATCTGACCGTGAGCAGAGGCATCGCGCATCGGGTGGAGTTATTCTATAATATTGGAATAAACATTCTCCTAACTCATCATCGTTTCTATGGAGTTATTGATCTTAACATTTGGCGACGATTTGGGATTCACTCCACCCAACAACCCACGCAAAAATTTTCTTGGAGTTTGATCGATCAGAAAGAAATAATCGTACAAACATACCCGACCACCGAGAATTTTCTGTTTCATGCGCAGCTGTAAGGAATAAACACATGGTGTAAGCTTTTTCATGATTGGCCGTGAGCTTTTCTTCAAAGCAAAAACCAGGATTGGTTCATTTCAACCACGTGTTTAAAAAAGACTGCCTCCTATTTGCCACCGCGTCCAGCGAATCACCGAGACACTTCTCCTCAGCAAATTTCCACCTTCCGGACGGTGAATCAAAACCAGTCACCACATCGGATACGATCGAGGAAAATCTGGGCGGTAAGAAGTATCGGAGAAGAGTGAATTGGTAAGACACTCCATTTCTTTCAACGGTGTTTTCTACAGCGATGCGCTCGCTTTAAAATACATTAACTCATCGAGGCGCTCGTTTTAAAAGATTTCCCCATATTTACTTACTTCTATACTAAACAGCGCACCTTTTCAGCGATGCGCACGCTTGTTATTCAACTCTTTAAACACATTTTGAATTCAAGGAAGCATTGAACAGCACACAGCTTGCCCAACACACGGCTTCAGCGATGTGCACGCTTAAAGATTAACTTTTAACAACATCTTGAACACTCACTGTTTAACCGCCTGCAATTACCAGCGCGTTGCTTCAGCGACGCGCACGCTTAAGTATTCACAAAGAAGGGTTCTATTTGACTTTACACCAGTTGGTCTACGTGTCATTTCGGGCACATTCACTTCCTAGGGTATAAAAAAAAAAAAACAGGAGAGAATTATCATTCAGGTTAAGTTTTATTGGAATTGTTGGACATTTTAAAATTGTAACCAATCAAATTGAGAGTTATTGTTTCTAACTAATTATAAGAATGTCTAATTTACAATTACAACACATTACACAACCACCTCATTTTCTGAACAAACCTGGCACTCCAGAAATAATTTGGCAAGAATGGTTTTCCCTATTTGAGAATCACCTTGTAGCTATAGACGCTGTGGGATTCTCCGCCGAACGAAAGTTCGCGTTACTTTTTGGTTGCCTGGGTCAAGCAGCTCAGCGCATTTTCAAGAGTATTCCTCCAATCCCACCTCCCGCTGGTCAAAGTGGTGACAGTAACTGGAATGTCTATTTAGAAGCTGTTAACCGTCTAAAGAAACAATTCTCTGAAGAACCGAATATTATGTTAGAAAGACATAAATTTTATGCTAGGAAACATAAGGAAGGAGAAAAAGTAGAGGAATACATATCTGCATTAAGAGTGTTAGCAACTACATGTGAATTTGGTCCTTTGTGTGACAACTACATCAGAGACCAATTCGTATTTAGTTGTGCTTCTAGGAAGATTAAAGAAAGAATTTTAGGTTGTAAGAACCCAACCCTAAGTGAGGTTATTGAACTTTCTTTAAGCATTGAACGATCAGCAATCACAAACAAAGTCATAGATGAATCATCAAAATGTAGTGTTAATTTAGTGAATCCTTGTGAATCTAATTCTGATAATACTGTTTGCGCTGTAAGTTTTAAAAACAAAAATACAAGATTTGTACAGAAGAGACAGTCTTCTTCTTCCTGCTACAGATGCGGATCCAAAAATCATTTAGGTAACTTCCAAGGATGTCCAGCTATGGGTAAACGTTGCGTCATTTGCAAGAAAATAGGCCACTTTCAGGGTGTTTGCAGGAACGCTAAGAAATCAATTTCTGTCAACTATGTTGAACCTGAATTGTTAGACGAATGTACAAATTCATTTAGTAATATAATTGTGACTCTAGATGATGAAGGTAAAGTGAACGACATCAAAGGTCCCCTGTGCTCGGCTATAATTGATAGCATACCCCTACAGGTCATGGCAGACTCCGGGTCCCCATATACCATTCTCAGGGATTCTACTTTCTTTGACTTATGGAAAAGGAAAGTTGAATTACTGGAATCGGACGTAAACCCGAAAGCATTTGGGGAAAAGAATATTAATATGATTGGATACTTTGAAGGATTAGTACAATGCTTAGGGAGAGAGACAATTACCAAAATTTATGTTGCAGAGAAAGGCAAAAATATTGTAGGCTGGATGGACCTAGCTCGCATGGGGTTATATTTGGTTCCAGGAGATGAAAATCCAGTTAAAGTGGGTGATTTACCAATGAAAAAGAAAACTGAATGTATGTCAATAGAACAACCTTTAGATACAAAACAATTGATGGAAGAATTTAAACCCGTGTTCAATAATACAGTGGGAAGTGTAGAGGGATTTGAACATAAAATAAGGTTGATTCCAGGAGCACAACCAGTAGCTCATAGAGTCAGGTCAGTTCCTCTTAGTGTTCGCGCCGAGTTAGAGAAATCTTTGAAAAGTCTATGTGAGGAAGGAATAATTCAACCTGTTGATTCCTCTCAATGGGTCGCCCCTATTGTCGTAGCTCGTAAAAAGTCTGGCGAGATTAGGCTCTGTGCGGATTTGCGCGGATTAAATAAAAATATAATTGTGGATTGCCACCCTCTACCAAAGATCCACGAGCTTCTGGCCAACTTGGGTGGTGCAAAGTGGTTTTCTTTGATAGATCTGAAATCGGCCTATCACCAAGTTGCTCTGTCAAAGGATTCACAAGAATTAACCACTTTCATCACACCTTTCGGCGCTTTTAAGTTTCTGCGCCTACCTTTTGGCCTAGCTTCCGCTGGAAGCGTGTTTCAGAAGCTTATGGACACTCTCTTTCGGGGGATAACAGGGGTACAAGCCTATCTAGACGACATATTGATATATGCCAAAACATTTGAAGAACATAATGTCATTCTGAAACGTGTCCTCACTATTTTAATGGCTAAAAAAATGACTGTACGTGGAGATAAATGTAAATTTGCAGTCAATGAGTTAGATTATTTGGGTCATACAATTTCCAAAGAGGGAATCAAACCAAAGTTTTCCGTGATAAGGGCTATTGAAGACGCTAAACCTCCGTCTGACAAGGATTCACTCAAATCTTTTCTCGGCCTAGCCGAATATTATGCCAGATTTGTCCCTGCTTATTCAAATCTAGTAGAACCTTTACGTAAATTACTGAAAAAAGGGAGTAGTTTTGTTTGGAACTCAGAGCTGGACAGAGTTTTCATAGATGTAAAAAAGTTAATCGTGTCCGCCAAAGCCCTCCATGCATTTAGGGATGATTGTTTTTCATCTATAACGGTAGATGCAAGTATGACTGGATTAGGCGCAGTGTTGACACAGAGAGTGGGCACGAGTGAACAAACAGTGGCTTTTGCATCACGTGCATTAAAACCATTCGAGACAAGATACAGCACAATAGAGAGAGAGACGTTAGCTTGCGTATGGGCCGTTCATAAGTTTAGAACGTACATCTGGGGCAGGAAATTTGCACTTATCACAGATCACAAACCCCTGGTTTTCATCTTCGAGAAAGTTAATTCTTCCAGTATGTCGGCTAGACTATTGAGACTGGTCAGTAAGTTACAAGAATTTAATTTCGAAGTTAAGCACATTAGTGGAGGGAGAAACTTTAGGGCAGACTGCCTTTCCAGATTGTCCATGGTTAAGGATGATGAGGAGGACGCCTGTCAGGATGATATTGAGTGTGTTACTCTAGTGGACGCCGTGGAAAGTTTGTCCCCAAGGTTGTCTGAGGATGGCTGGAAAGAGGCAAGTGACAGTGATCCCGTGCTTTTAAAAGTCATACATTATGCAACACACAACTGGCCTGAATCTAGGAACCTGGAAGGGGAATTGAGGAGGTTTTCACAGATGGCTGATGAAATTTCAGTAGAAAATAGCATCGCTAAACGAGGAGATAAATTTATACCTCCCTTTAATCTTAGACCTTTGATCATTAGTGAAGCACACAGAGGCCATTTAGGATCCACTAAGACAATCATGAGGATTAAAGAACATTATTGGTGGCCTTCTTTGGATTCACAAGTTAGGAATTTAATAGATTCATGCCCAGAATGTTTAGTGTCTGATAAACATTGGCATACGACAAAGGTTCCATTGTCCCCTACAGAGTTTCCACATACCGCTTGGGAGAAAGTTGGTATTGATTTTTCAGGTCCTTATTCACTGCTGGAACAAGATTGTAAATATGTCATCCTTTTGGTGGATTATTACTCCAAGTGGATGTATCATGACTTCGTTGAGGCCCCTGATTCTGATTCGACCATCTCATTTTTGAAGAGAATTTTTAATATTGAAGGGACACCCAAAGTTCTAGTCAGTGATAATGGGACACATTTTGTATCAGAAAAGATGAGAAATTTCCTCAGTGATTTAGATATTAAACAACTTAAAGTCGCATTGTATTCCCCGTCTTCTAATGGATTAGTAGAAAGGGGAAATAAAGTGATCAAAGAAGGAATTCAATCTTAACAGCCAGGTTACGGATGGCCACAGGAATTCCTATCAAGCAGGAGCATGAGTTCTAATCAATTGCAGGACCCGGCGAGTGCTGAAGGGACAAGGAAGGGTGGTCAATGGATGGGGTCAGATGGGGAGTCAATGAGCGAAGGCGAATCAAGGAGGCAGACTTACTTTTGGAGATGAACAGGTCCGTATTACCAGGGAAGACGTTAATTTTAACCGCGTGCGGAGGAGGATTCCTGTGAGTAAGAGGGAAGTATTAGTAGTGAACCTAGTAGCCATTAGGGAGTGAGCACGGTCAGAGAGAGGGATGAATGAACTTACTTAGGAGTCTGTGTGGGGCCAATGGAGATAGAAGCGGAGGACCTGTGAATGGTACGGCGGGTAGTTGGACTGCATCAAGCAAGGGTGCAGGAGAATTAATTCTTGAAAATGAAGGGGTGAGATCAGTTAGTAAAGGTCACGGGGATGGAGGTCGTGAAGCGTACAGCCGGTCAGGGACTTACTTGTCAGTAGCTGCATCCGAAGCGAGACAAATCGGTGTGGTACGGGAGAAAATCCCCAAGTGCTTCACCGAGGCGGTGGAGCAAATTAAACATCGCGTAGGAGATACGTGCATGAACAGTGTGAGCCTGTCGCTGCTGAGTGATAGAGCACCTGCAGGAAGTTTGTGTGCATAGATGGTGGCCCAGGAGTAGCTGCCATGTTGAGAGAGTGTATGTATAGCTTGGGCATATATTGAGGACAAGCAACCGCTGCAGAGTATATTAGTGTAGGACATGGAGTCAATGAATTAAAAGATATTACAGTAATCAGGGAGGAAGGAGTAAAAGCCTATCTGTATGGCAATTAGATCATCAAGTAGTACATGAAGTGATAGGGATAAAAATAGAGGTATTTACACAATTGTGGAGACATAAAAATTGGTAGAAGCATATTTGCATAGAGCGCCTGCAGAAAGTTTGTGTGCATAGATGGTGGCCCAGGAGTAGCCGCCATGTTGGGAGAGTGTATGTATAGCGTGGGCATATATTGAGGACAGAGAGGAAGGAGTAAGAGCCTATCTGTATGGCAATTAGATCGCCGAGTAGTACATGAAGGGATAGGCACACAATTAGAGCTATTTAGACAATTGTGAGACATAAAAAAAAAATTGGTTGAAGCATATTTACATAATGTTTACAGGATGCATGGTAGTATATACACACTAAGAGAGTACAGAAAGTTGTATACACTTAAGCCAGAGGGCTATTACAGGATCTGTTCCCTTCATCAAGTGTATTGAGTCCATTTTCAATGGAACGCCAGTTAAACATCCATTTACATTCCAGCCTGTTGAGAATCACTTGAGGATCACACCTCTGTTGTGTGGGCGAACAATGTCAATCACTTGCCAACGCAGGTATTGTTCAGAGTGTCCTATTTCAATGAAGTTCTCCGCCAATGTTGCAGTGGTGATTCGGCAGCTTATCCTGCTTTTTTGTTGGCTTATCCTTGCTTTTATTTTTTGGGTGGTCTGTCCAACATAGATGAGGTCGCAAGGACATTGTACACAGTAGATTACATTGACTGAGTTACAATTCGAAAATAAGGTCAAATTGTGCTTAACAGTGCCATATTCAAATACTTTAGTGTTTTTTGTAAGTGTCGTCTACAAAGAGGATAGCAAAATTTGGGGCAGAAACTGCTCCCATACTTGTACCCTGCGGAATGTTAGTATAGAGGGATTCTATATCCAATGTGACCAGGAGTGTTTGTGTGGGGTCAAATTGTTCACGTTCAATCAGATTGAACATGAACAATTTGACCCCACACAAGGACACCTGGTCACATTGGATATAGATTCCCGCAGGATAAGGGCACTACAGTCATTGAGACCCATTTGAACAACAGACCAAGACCACATAAGGTACATACTGAATTTTTCATCTCTCTCCTGAAGATAGCACTGACAAAGAACTATTTTATGTTTAATGACAAGTATTATAAACAATGCAAGGGTACAAGTATAGGAGCAGTTTTTGCCCCAAATCCTCTTTGTAGACGACATAGAAAAATAATTTGTCCTTAATCAAGTCAATCCACATCGCAACAATATAAGAAGCTGGCACCAAAACATCGATGATGCGTTTATGATTTGGCAAGGCACCACGACTGAATTAGACAACTTCTGTGCATGGCTCAACAGCTGTCAGCCTGACCTCAAATTCACTTACAACTCAAGCAATGCACAGGTAGACTATCTGGACGCCACTATCAAACCCAATGAGGGAGGGCTTTATACGACTTTGTACAGGAAGCCCACAGAACGCAACTCACTTATCCACTACAAAAGTGCCCATCCTAGAGCACTCAGGGACAGCCTCCCTTATGGCCAAGTCTTAAGGATACGCAGAAATTTCAAACTAAAAGAAGAATACCTCAGGGAAGCAGACACCCTGTGTGACAAAGGGAATTCTTACTGGAATCCAGACCCTAGAAAACCATATCACATATTGCTTGCGTGACCACACTCTGCCCAGCTAGCAACAAAATAACCAAACTGATAAAAAAAAAACACTGGTCCCTACTCACCTCAATTAACATCACCAATGAAGCTCCCCTGTTCTCATTTAAACGTAGGCACAACATTAAGGACCACTTAGTATGGACATATAAACCATCCCGTAATGAGAACACTGTGCAATCATGTTTAGGTCTTCCACCTGTAATAGGCCACTTCAAGTGTTGAAACTGCGCTACATACCCACTTACTAAAAGCACTATAGTATTTGAATATAGCACTGTTACGCACAAATTGAGCTTCTTTTCGAATTGTAACTCAGTCAACGTAATCTACTGTGTACAATGTCCTTGCGACCTCATCTATGTTGGACAGACCACCCAAAAAATAAAAGCAAGGATAAGCCAACATAAAAGCAGGATACGCTGCCGAATCACCACTACACCATTGGTGGAGCACTTCATTAAAAAAAAGGACACTCAGAACAAGACCTACGCTGGCAAGAGATTGACATTGTTCGCCCACACAACAGAGGTGGTGATCCTCAAGTGATTCTCAACAGGATGGAATGTAAATGGATGTTTAACTGTCATTCCATTGAAAATGGACTCAATACACTTTATGAAGGGAACAGATCCTGTAATAGCCCTCTGGCTTAAGTGTATACAACTTTCTGTACTCCCTTAGTGTGTATATACCACCATGCATCCTGGAAACATTATATAAATATGCTTCAACCATTTTTTTATGTCTCCACAACTGTGTAAATATCTCACATTTTGTGCCTATCCCTTCATGTACTACTCAGTGATGTAATGCCATACAGATAGGCTCTTACTCCTTCCTCTCTGTCCTCAATATATGCCCAAGCTATACATACACTCTTCCAACATGGTGGCTACTCCTGGGCCACCATCTATGCACACAAACCTTCTGCAGGTGCTCAATGTAAATATGCTTCGACCATTTTTTATGTCTCTACAATTATGTAAATATCTCACATTTTGTGCCTATCCCTTCATGTACTACTCAGCGATCTAATTGCCATACAGGTATGCTTTTACTCCCTCCTCCCTGATTACTGTAATATATTGCCCTACACTACGGTACTCTGCAGCTGTTGCATGTCCTCAATATATTCTGAAACTACACATACACTCTCCCAACATGGCGGCTACTGCTGAGCCACCATCTATGCACACAAACTTCCTGCAGGTGCTCTATCACTCAGCAGGGCCAGGCTCACACTGTCCATGCGCATATCTCCTACGTGATGTTTAACTTGCTCCACCACTTCGGTAAAGCACTTGGTGATTTGCTCCTGTACCACACTGATTCGTCTCACTTCGGATGCAGCTACTGACAAGTAAGTCCCTGACCGGCTGTACACTTCACGACCTCCATCACCGTGACCTTTACTTACTGACCTCACCCCTTCATTTTCAGGAATTAATTCTCCTGCACCCACGCTTGACGTAGTCCAACTACCCGCCGGACCATTCAAGGGTCCTCCGCTTCAATCTCCATTGGCCCCACACAGACTCCTAAGTAAGTTCAGCCATCCCTCTTTCTGACCGTGCTCACTCCCTAACTGCTACTAGGTTCACAACTAATACTCCCCTCTTCCTCACAGGATTCCTTCTCCGTACACGGCTACAAATAATCTCTTCCCTGGCAATACGGACCTGTTAATCTCCATAAGTAAGTCTCCTAGATCCGCCTCCGCTCATTGACTCCCCATCTGACCCCATCCATTGACCACCCTTCCTTGTCCTTTCAGCACGCGCTGTGTCCCGCAATTGATTGGAACTCATGCTCCCGCTTGATAGGAATTCCTCTGGCCATCCGTAACCTGGTTCCCAATAAAACTCTGGCAAGTATCAGCGCCAGCTATGACTCATATGCTCTTCGGGCTACATTTGCACGTTTCCTTCTTTATTTATCGCACTAGTCGCATACCAGCCCAATTTTTACCGCAAGGGCTCTTTCGTTTTGTGCATACCCTCACCGAAGAGTTACCTCCACTCCCTTCCTGCGCTTACCTTCCACGGTGAGGTACCTTCACTATAGACACCCTCCTTCCTTTAATTCTCCACTTGGACTACCTGCCAACTCGGTAGCAAGCACCTTTTGCTAATTTTCTAAATTTAATTCTCCAGTAAGTAAACTGTAACTGGTTCACAGACTAGTATCTCATAGGTATTAACCCCTTGAGTCCTGCCATCAGCCATCGGTTGTCGCGAGCACTGGCGCAGAACGTTTGAAGCAATAAACGGGTTAATACCTCAAATTGTAAGTCAAGTTGTTGTTTTTACATGTTCATCTCAGGACCATTGTTTGATTTTTGGTTTTCCTCTTAATAGATTCAACTTGCTTACACTTGTCTGGTCCTGATGATGATCTCACAATCATGAGATCGAAACGCCGTCGACCGTTACAACCAAAACTCCATTACTGCAATTAATTAATTTGTAGTTTTGCATATTGTTGTTGTCAATGCGATGTAAATATCAAATGTCACCATCACCCCTCACTTCACGCACTTTCACTTTTTGTGTGAGCACCAGCAATATTACTAGAAATATACTATGATACTCCATTTATGCTGTTAATAAATGTGAAGTCATTCCAAACCTTTTGTCCCAGCATATATGGCATAACCAGTCCCGCCTGGACTTCTTTACATTGTTGTACTTAACTAATGCAGTTCAAAAATACTTCAGTAGCCTAGGCTACACGAGGACCTTAGTGGCCTCTCCCAGATCTGTGTTTCTCTTAAATATTTGACCACCCCTAGTCACAATACTGGGGTTCCCTTGTTCTTTAAAAACCATATACATATGTTTTCAGCCACCTTTCTTCAGCCATTGGTCTCTTGTGTCATTCACATTTTGCTTCCGCCTACTGCAGCATATAACATGAGATACTGGTTCAGACTACGTATGCCACTGGTTAACTTCACTTTGAGCACCTCTATTTTGCTCTCTCTCATGGAGCACATCCATATACAAGCTAGTTCCTGTCAGAGCCCGTGCCAGGGTTTTAGTGTTGCCTTTGTGTTTAGGGCCTGCTGTGATAGCAGGACACTTTTGATGTATTTTCCATCTTTATCAGACCCCATCCCCTGACAATGGTGTTTTAAATTCTTTTTGCAGTGTTTTGCCTGACTGCTGCTATTTTACAGCATACAAGATTGTGTCCATTTGCAACTGCTCTATATCAAGCTATCTATCTTCTTTCTTGCTTTCTTTTCCCCATTTGTTTCCTTTCTTCGTTCTTCCTTCAGATCCCTATTTTTTTTATTTCTCTTTTTCCTTCCTTCCCTCCCTCCCTCCCTGCCTCCCTTCCTTCCTTCCTTTCTTCCTTCCTTCCTTCCTTCCTTCCCTCCCTCCCTCCCTCCCTCCCTCCCTCCCTCCCTTCCTTCCTTCCTTCCTTCCTTCCTTCCTTCCTTCCTTCCTTCCTTCCTTCCTTCCTTCCTTCCTTCCTTCCTTCCTTCCTTCCTTCCTTCCTTCCTTCCTTCCTTCCTTCCTTCCTTCCTTCCTTCCTTCCTTCCTTCCTTCCTTCCTTCCTTCCTTCCTTCCTTCCTTCCTTCCTTCCTTCCTTCCTTCCTTCCTTCCTTCTCAGACAGATTGAAGTTTTTAGGTCTGTGTTAGCCAGGACCTTTTTGATTTGACTAACATGTGTATAACATAGTTACTAATAGGGGTGTCAGGCAGATGTCATCCATTAGTCTGTGGTTGGTGTCATTCACATTTTTCTTTCATCCACTCCAGCAAGCATTATGGGGCAATGTATCAGACCACTTCAGACATTGGCTGACTTTACTACGAGTTATGGCATGCCGCCCTTTCACAAGAAACACATTCACACACTAATGTGTTTCCTTCTGTCCCCAGGAATACTATGGTAATGTGTGTTTTTTCAGACGACATTTTTTTTTGCCTGTAGCAAATTATTTTTATAGATTGATGAGGGCAAGGCATATTCCCAAACAGTAAAGTTTTGGAAAAACCATGTCACAACAAAACAAGAATTTTCTGAAGGCTGGCGGTCGTTGCCAGACTTATTGGATTTGCCAATGCTTGTTTTGATGATGTGATCAAAGCTCTTGATGAGGATTTTTTTACCATCAGTGACCACAGGAGTTTTACCAAAATATGCTTACACAATATCTTTGTATCCCTTGCCACAAAAAATGCATATTTTCCTATGTAGACTAGTGAAGAATACTCCTGGTTTTTATTAAAGACTTGAAAGCAAATATCATACTTTTTTAGCTTGCTACTTTTAGCACCCACAAATCTAAAAAAAAAAAAAAAAATAAGAAAACCAAATTACCCAGCCAACCTTGAGTCACAAACTACAGGTGGGGGAGAAGGGAAACCACCAATCAGTCATGAGCTTAGTCGAAATAGTATCAGTCAACAGAAAGTAACAGCCTATTTTCTTTATGTGGAAATCAGTTAAATACCATGTATGAAATAGCAGTAGGTCAGAAGAAACTCAAGAAAAATAACTGAGCAACTTCTTTCAAAACCCCAGACAACTCCCCATTAGTACCAAAACACCTGAATGTTTGAGCTTCATATTTGTCCTCTTGAGATGAAGTCTTAGGAAGAACCAGGAGTTGAAGCAATTGGAGCTGGAAGAAGCAAACAAGAACATTTGCAGCATGGACAATTTAATGGGATGGAAACTAAACACCTGACAAGACATACAAAGTGGATGGTTTATAATCCTGTCTGTGTCTTTAATAAAATCAGGACTTTACTGCACTATTCTAGCTAGGAAAACCGGCATTTTATTTCAAGAGGGGCTCATATTTTGCTTGTGTAATGACAATCACCACTGCCAAATAGGCATGAAACACCAGTTTCCAATAGAAGGTTGTGAATGTCCACTCTATGGACCAGTTAGCAGGTCTAAGAGTGTCCTTTATCCTCGTTTAAGCCAAAAACACGCCTCCTATAGTAGAATGAGCCCCAAAAGTTTTTGCATCTTTGTCAGCCAAAAACATGGCCTTAGCTCATCTGTATGAAGCAGGAGAAGATACAGGACCATGTGCTTTAAGAAAGATTATCAAACGAGGAAAGGATGTCCTTAAATCAGAGGTCTTTATTTAATTCATAATATTGAAAACCACTGCACGTAACTTTGGATGAGAAGGCAAATAAAGACACAAGTTTCTTTCTCACTATTAGATGAATTCTTCATGTGTCTTTGGTATAACAAAAAAAGAACACCTATGAAGGAGAGTAATGTCTTGTAAAAACACATGGCATCCTATCATTTGACACTGTTTCAAAAGGAAATCAAGCAGATGGTGAGGCTAGTTTTGTAATGATAAGGAGTTACTCTGAAAGCACGCTTGGAACAATGGCAGAAAGAGTTTAACATACCATGTTCCCGTATAATGGAATTTAGAAGGTGCAATATCTGATATCTGTTGGATCTGGCCCTCTCTGCTGGGTCACCCCCAAACTTTTTGCCTTCACACCTCCTGTTTTGCTGAATTCGTTTTTGTTGGCTTTAGAACTCTGTGCTCTTTACCCCTGCTAAAGTGCTTGTGCTCTCTCCCTAAACATGGTAAAATTGGCCTACACCTGTTTGGCACATTTAATTTAATGGAACTGCACCTATCCAGGGCTTGTAACTAAAATGCTATTAGTGGGCCTGAAACGCTCAATATGCCACCCACTAAAGTAGCCTTTTAAATATATTTTTCAGGCTTTCTGCTGCCACCTGTAGATCAGTTTTAAGCTGCCATTTTGACCTGACCAAATAACTCTCTTGCCAGGCATAAACCTTCCTTTTTAATACATATATGTCAAACCTAAGATAGGACAGGGTGCATTGTATTTTAAAATATGTGGGTTTACATTTTACATGACCTGGTAGTGAAAAACTCCTAAGGGTGTTTTTCACTATTGAAAGACTGGCCTCTCACATAGGATAACATGGAGTTATCTTATCACACTTAATAAATGATAACTTATTAATATTAAGGGATAACCTACATTTGGTTGCAGATAGAAAATTATGTTTATACTCAAATTAATTGTAATGTAAAACCTGCTTTAATAGTAATGTCTGATTTTAAGTTGGATTTTAAATCACAATTCAGAAAATTCCACTTTTGAAAGTTGTCATTTTCTTCTCTGACCTTCTGCCAGTATCCTGCCGGTATCCTGGGTCACATGACTGTAATTAGCTTAGCTGTTGGCCTTTATGCATTACTCCCAGACAGTGAGACAAAGGGGGACTGGATATTGGCAGGATGGGCCATCCTGCCAGAAAGGTGGGGGCAGAGCTGTCCCCTGTGCCACTCACAATTCAAAGGGCTGTCCTCAGCATACACACAAAGGAACTTGACACCAGGCTTTTGTCACTGTAGACTACTTGGATCCTTGACAGGGCAGGGGAAGAACTTTCCAGAACCAGAGGTGCGGGTAGTGTAGGAAATCCCCCACTTCAAAGGCTGACACCAGGTATAAATATTGGACCTCTTGAGTGACTCATCAGATTACTTTTAAACCTGTGGAAGACTCAAAAGAAGGACTGCGCTGCTCTGCCCTGATGCTGGAAGGACTGCCATGCTGTCCTGCTGCCAGAGGAAATAATCTTGGACCTGCTCCTTGAACCCAGAACCACCAGAGTGACTTCAAGGGCTATCTGCCTGGCCTCCCATTCTACGCTACAGGGACACAACAAGCCCCAGAGGCCTCTCTGCAACTTCCAAGTTGACCTGCTGCACTTGACCTGCCTAGACCTGCAAATTGACGTGCCTGAGTCCTGCTATCCTGAAAGTACCCCCCCAGGTCTTGGACCCTTGACTGGGATCAGGGAGAATTCATTGCTTAACTGAAGGTTCCAACAAATCTGGAGCAAAGTGACACTAAGCCCCGCAAAGCCTCGCCGCACAGCAGAATGCTTCATCAGAACCGACGACAAGCAATGCAAAGCTTCATTGAAATCAACAGCAAGTGACACAAAGTCCTGCAAAGCCTCACCCCACAGCAGAAAGTTTCAACAGAACTGTTGCAGAGTAACGCAAAGCCCTGAAAAGGGTCGCTGCACAGCTAAGCGCTTCACAGTAACCAACAACGAGCAACGCAAAGCACACAAAGCCTCGCCGCACAGCTAAAAGCATCACCTGAACTGACACTGAGTGACGCAAAGGCACTGCTTAATTTGAGCCAGTTGATTCTAATGCTCAGCACCAGCACTTAATTGTTAACACCAGCGCTTGTGACAGTCTACCACAAGGTAGCAAAAGACACACAATTAATGGACAGAATGCAGAGCAAATCAAAACATTTACCCCCAGTCAAGAGATCTGGGTTAAATCCATCATTCTTTTGCTCACCATGCCACCCCAGTTTAGACCTGACCATATTCAAATCAGTTTTGACCCTGTGTCTATTGGGAACAGTACAGCCGGAACTGCCAAGCTAGGTTCTCCCTGGAACAGAAAGAAGCATCCTACGACCATTTTTGGGGTTTCACCCCTCATCATCCGGGATAGCTTGAATCCAGTGGCACAGTGAGCCTGGGACACACGTCTGGGCATACCCGGCGCACTTAGGGTGAGGAAGCAAAAGACACACAATTGATGGATGGAATGCAGAACAAATCAAAACATTAACCCCCGGTCAAGAGATCTGGGTTAAATCCATCATTATTTTGCTCACCATGCCACCCCAGTTTAGACCTGGCCATATGCAAATCAGTCTTGACCCTGTGCCTCATGGGAACAGTCCAGTCCGAACTGCCAAGCCAGGTCCTCCCTGGACCGGAAACAAGCATCATAGGACCGGTTTCGGTGGCGCTGTCGCAGATGAACACAACAACAGTCAATTATTAATTCAATATACATTAAAATGACTGTTACCTGCTGCCCAAGCCATTATTATAGTTTTGGGGCCTGGAATAGTCTAAATTGTCACACTTGTAGGAGTGTGAAGATTAGTAGTTGTGTTGTTTCTATCACTGGCAGCATGGCTGGGGAATGTGTGGTGCAAGCTGCAGTGGTCTCCTGACACGAGCCCTAGAACTTATTTGTTTACAAATTCAATACAGCACAAAGCCACACAAAGCCTTGCCAGGCAGTCTCATGGAACAGACACCAGACAACACAACACCTCACAAAGCAACATCATGCAGACCTTGTAGCAAGGACATGAGGTGCAATACTAAGCAGGCCAAACTTGGGCCTGTGTCCAACCTGTGCTCCATTGTGGTCGGCCTGAACTTGTGACTTTATCCCACTCCAGCGTTATCAGACCCTCACAGTTAGAGCTTTCTGCCTTTTGGCTCTGTTTTCACTTACGCCTTTCATTTCCAATATCTCCAGTTCTACTGATTTGATTTTTTGTCCTTCCTGTATCATTTTAATTATTAAAATATACTCAATTTTTCTCAATTGGTATGGGATTTTTCTTGTGTTGTGTTTTCACTTTATTACTGCGCAAGTACTGCATAACTTCTTTACACATTACCTCTGAGTAAAGCCTGACTGCTTTTGTTCCAAGCTACTAGAGAGTGAGGCACAGGTTAATTTAGTGAGTTTTTGCTGTTCACCCTCACAGGGATTGTGGTTATCGCTCGAGAAGCAATCAAAACCCCAATTTCCTACATTCTCCAGCAACAATTTACATACTACAGGATGTTCTACTTTGAGTTTATTATCATAAAGCTCGGGTCAGGGGAATAGCTGATCTGTAGCCATTAATAGTCTTGAAAGACTTTTACCTTGAGCTGTGAATGAGGCAACGAATATCAGAACTGTAGGGACATTTGATAAAATGAGATAACGATTCACACTATCAAGCTTTCTGGTAAGTTAGATGTTACCCAGAGATCAGGAAGAGTTTATGAGGGAAGTAGCTGAAGGTAAAAGGGCTGTCATTGACCAAGAATATCAGAAATGTTTGAAGCCATTAGCTGTAGGTCATTGGATAGGATCAGATTGTGACTCTTCTTTTTGAATCTTAGAAGAGATAAGGGTGAAATGGAAGCAATTAAGGAATATTGAGGAAAGATTAGAATCAGGTCTGATCCATCCGGAGTATGAAAATTAGAACCACTAAGGCCTTCTGTCTAAGAATCTGTGCCAGGCACCTAGAAATCATGACAAAATTAAAAGAAACACAGATGTGACTAATCTTGCCGGGAACATGCGAGTTGCCAGCAGCTACTGTAAAAGTTGGGCAATTGTGAGTTCAAACATGAGACACAGATCTATTGACAAAAGACCTCAGTAATGAGTCACTGTTTAGAAAACTACTGGATGAAGTCTCAAGTCATGAACTACCTGCAGTATCAACCTGCCATAATGTGAATGCCAGGAAGAAATTCTGCACTAACTGATTCTTTATGGGGACAGAACTCCCAAAAAGCCTGAGGCAACGATATCAAGGGTTTAGACTTGACATCTTCCAGATGGTTTATGCCTTCACTTGTAGAAATGTTGTTCGTCTGCAAAAGTACTGTGGAATTTGTCTTGTCCTTGGTGAAATTGAATGACAAAGGAGCTGGCAAAAGATGAAAACTATTGAAATGCAATGCCAATTCCTCTACAAGTCATGCCCCCTGTTGTGTACCCAGCACTCGAAGGACCTCACCACCACAGATGTAACTTAAACTAGACCTAGGGATCTGATGATAAAGCCATTCCAAGCAACTACATGGTCTTGCTACTATATCATGGCTTCTCAAGTGTCTTTGTCTAAGTGTTTGTCTCTAGAAAAACCCTTCCATAAATGGCTGATCTTGAGACATTAGTGCGCATGGTAAGGAAGGGTAATGGAAATCCAGCATAAATAGACAGTACCAAGAGTGCTAACATTCTGGCCAATTGACTGAGAGATGTGTGAGAGATTGACATTATCTTTTTTTTAATTTGTTTTTGGATAAGAGTTATCTTGGAGTTGTAAAATTTCTTCTTTGGATTCAACTGAGAAACTTGGTGAAACATTGAACAAAAGACAGAATCAAAAAGGTTAAACATATTAGTAAACCTTGGCGTGTCAATGAAATAAAAGGAACCTCCTGCGGTCCCAATATATTTTAACAGAGAGGTGGGAGTCTTTACGGTTTAGCTTCACCATCCATTCTCCTGAAAAACGAACATCCCTGAGAAGAGAAGAGCAATGTCAGTGCATGTATAGCTTGCTGGTTGTGCGAGCCATTGTAGCAGAAAATGTAACATAATGCCCATAATCTATCCAGATATATAAAAACTAAGAACATGTGAAGCTCAACTGTGTGAAACATAGCCAATTATGCCCAACACATTATCAAATATGCAGTAACAAACACATTTAAAACTCGTTTACAACAATAGAATGTAGAAAGAATTGACGTGGATTACTTAACTCATGATTGAGCAGCAAAAAAGAGACTGTTGCGTCCTGGTGTCACTTTCCCTCAGCCTGTAGCTTGTGACCTCTGGTTTACTGGGAAGTGTAGTTTTTAGTCTTGCAATAAAATCAGTGGCATTGCCTTATTTAAATGTTTTTCTATATTGGAATTTGAAAATAATGCAGGACCGCCTAGCCCATACATGTACAGAGCTGAATTCCAGAATAATCCCTACAGGCAAGGCCTTAAGAATAAGAAAAACTAAGACGTGTAAAGGGTCTAAGGGAATGTTTTAAGACCTGGCGTGGATATACTCCCCAGTCACAAGCTAGATACAAAACACGGTATCCACGGGTCTATTCATAAAGACATGCTAAACTCATATGTGTTAGAGCCACATGAGGCCTTAAAAAAAAAACCGCTAACCTATACACCTCTGGCAGGCTGCAAATAAAAATCCTTTACAAGGACGGATTCCCATCACTCACCATTGGTGATATGCTTCATCATCTGGGTCTCCTCAAAGAGACACACTAGAGTCACTAAGGGATACAACCCTTTCAGAAGGAAAGGGGAGCTCGCAGATGTTTTTATGCTATGCAGATGGTAGCAATAAAACACGCTGTTGTTGGTCCTACAGATGTGAGCAATTAATATGTGTAGGAGTGATGAGTGCAGTGCAAAATAATAAACAATAGTTAGTTAAAATTGAACAGTGAGAGAAAGATCTATTAATATCTCAACGCTCAAGCTTACAAACAGTGCAATTGACAGTTTTCAACAAATGGCTGTCTAAGAATAGAAAAGAGGTGTCAACAAGTTTTAGCAAAAAAGGGATATATTCATCCTATGCCTTCTTCAGGACCACAACAATTGTTGCTACTGCAATAGTGAAAAACCAAACTAAATAAGAAAGAGGCATGTGATGCAGTTGCCACACGGGTGGTGGCCTTGAACTGGTCGTAAAGTAGGATTGTTCGTGGTCATGACTTGGCCAGTTCGGGGTCGTGTGTGGACAGGCATGTCCTTAAGGTTTCTCCCTCTTCTGTGTGCGAACAGTGGTTTCCTTAAATTGAGATTTCCGCAGTTAAGGATACCCCAATGCTTGCTAACAATTGTTGATATCCTATTGGAATGAGTGTTATAAGTAGTTACGCAGATCGTTCTGGTATCTGGGTATTTATCCTCCAAGAGGGCCTTCCTGTTGTTATTACGCGCCCTCTTCATTGCTTTGTCTATGATGGGTGCGGGATAGTTCCATTGAGAGAGTTTTGTTTTTAAGTCTGAGGCTTGTTTCTTGTAGTCTGTCAGATTGGTACAGTTTCTCTGGAAGCGAAGAAACTGTCCATAGGGGAGGTTAATGCAGAGGTGCCGCGGGTGAAAACTGTCGTATAACAATAGGCAGTTTCTTGCCGTAGGTTTGAAGTGCGTCGTGGTTTTCAATGTTCCACCCTCCGGATAAATGTTCAGGTCCAGAAACACAAGTTGGTCGCTGGAAACGGTGCTGGTGAACTTTAAGAAGTGGCTCTGCTGGTTGAGCCATGTCATAAATTGCCCTGTTAAAGGGACATCCCCTTCCCAGATAACCAGCACGTCGTCAATGTACCGTTTCCAGGACTTAATATTGTGCCTGAAAGGGTTGTCATGATGGAGAATTCTGCTACTTTCCAGATGATGTACATAAAGACCAGCCAGGCTGGGAGCAAAAGTGCTCCCCATGCTGGTCCCGTGCCGCTGTAGGTAGAGAGTGTCTTCATAGAGGAAAAAGGTTTTAGTTAGGGCCAGAGCAATGCATTCCATTACTAGGTTCCTAGGTGTTTGGTACTCCCATGGGTTGGAGAAAATTATTTCCCCAATAATGTTAAGTGTTTCATCGTAGGGCAGACTAGTATACAAACTCTCTACGTCTAATCCCAGGAGTAGTTGTCTCTCTGGGCCAAAAGTAAGGTTTTGTAGTAGCTGTAATACTGCTTTTGTCTCCTTCAGATAGGTGTTAGTTTGTTGGATCAGTGGGCGTAAGAATGCATCTGCAAATTTCGATAAAGGCTCAAGGATAGAGCCTATGCCCAAGACTATTGGCCGGCCTGGTGGTTGTTCCAGGTTTTTGTGTATCTTGGGAATGGTGTAGAAGTATGGGGTCCTGGGTGATTTCTGAATCAGGAACTCAGCCTCCTTTTGCGACAGCCAGTTGTGCTCCAACACTTCTTCCACCATCCCTGTGATCTGGATCTGTAAAGATTCTGTGGTGTCGTCCCGTAAAATTGCATAGTTCCTCCTGTCCCCCAGGAGTCTCCTGCATTCATTGTCGTAAGTCGTCGATGTCTGGATTACTATAGCACCACCCTTATCGGCTGGCTTAATCGTGATTTCCTTGTTGTTAGATAGTTGTTGTATGGCTTCTTTTTCCATTTTGGTGGTGTTTTGGAAAGGGGTATGGCCATCCCTGGTCATCCGTCCCAGATCTTCCATCACTGCCTTCTCAAAGGTTAGTAATTCGACCGGTAATGTGGCATCTGGTGGGATAAAAGATGATTTCAGTCGTAAGCCTGTGTCTGATGTTTCAGATACAGAGGTACTCTTCTCCTTAAAGAAAGCCCCTAGCTTCAATTTCCTGATGAATTCTTGCATTTCTGCATGGATTTTGAATTTGTCAGATCGGTTAGTCGGTATGAAACCTAGGCCCTTTTCCAAAATTCTTCTCTGGGATTCAGTGAGTTCATGTGTTGTGATATTCACCACTAATTTCCCCTCTTGCTGGTGGACGCCTGGTTGTTGGGTGAGCCCGTCATGCTCCTCGTTGAGAGACGGGGGTCCTCCGTTTCTTCCATTGTCCAGTGCACATTGTTGCCTCTCCTGTTCCTTCCTCTTCTGGGTCCTGTGCGTGATCCTAACAAAGGTGGCGGCCCATAATAGTTGTAATCGTAATTCGGTGCCCACTGTGGCAAAGCACCCCCCCATTGGTGGTGGTCCTCATGGATATTGTTGGAAAACTGGGGGACCTTGGTAGTTACCCCATCCTCTCTGTCTGGGATTATATGGTTTTTGGTATCACTGACCACCTCGCTGGTTAATAAAGGAGTTTTTCCTGCTGGAATTTGAACCATTGGAACTAGTATCTGATTACTGTTGAAATCCTTTTGTACATAGTCACCCCTTGTGTATAGGTAAGCTCTCTCATGAGAATAGTGCTCTTTGTCCTTTTTAAGTTTGTTGAATTTACTTTGTTTGAGGGTGACCTCAAACTCCATAGTTTGATGATTGAGTTCTTCTAGGCGTTTTTTCAATACAGCATGGGATTGATAGGTCTTCTGTTGTACCTCCAATTTTTGGATGTCTATTTTTTGTTCCTGTGCTATTCCGGTTGTAGTCTTAATAATCAGAACTAGCCAATCCCTGGTGCAGTGCCACGAAATTAGTGACCAATCTTTTTTGAACACTTTATCCTTTTGAAAAATAAAAGGTTCATTATGGACGATCAAACCCTATGGTGCCGTATTGGCCCCCAGGTACTCTGGGCCAGATGCATCAAAGGGTTTTGCCCATTCTGTGTCTATGGGAAAATGTGTTGATGCATATGGCCCTCTGTCATGAAAAGGCCATGTAGTGCTCTTTTGATCTGTATTTTTCTTAGGTTGGTTAGTTCATCCCAATCGGCAGTGCTTGGGCCAGCGTCGGTGTTGCTTAGTCATCCAAAAGGATTGATTGCTGCTAGAATCCTGTCAATTTCATCTACCCTATATGTTAGACCAGTCCCGTCGGCCATGGCTACTACAGAGTCTGGTGTCGCAGAAGGAAAAGTGTTTGTGTGTGTTACTTATGTGTCTAAATGTGTGTGTGAATAAAAAGGGTTTTAATTCTAAAAACGCTTGTGAAGAGAGGTACACTGCATAATAGGCATATCTTACACATGTATTCCAACACATAGTATTCCCTATGTTCTGACTGTACTAGACTGTCTTATGTGAGTAGGGTAGGGAGCTGTGTACCCGTCCTAAAGAAGAAGCAGCACGCTTCAAAACATGTTGACACAAATACACACAGGAGGTTTTGTACATTAAATACATCAAACCTCCACCTCACAGTTTTTAATAATACCAGCAGGGAGGTTTATTAAAATTCTTGTAGTCCTCACTTGCCAGGAATTTTTTAACACTCACTATTCATCCACTCATGACCCTACCACTCACACCCTCACACACAACACATAGTGGTATTCATCAAGTGCTCCCACGTACCCGCTGGTTAGTAGCACGCAGCGCTCCTTAGAGTAACGCGAAGACCCCCATGATGAAGCATGACACCAAGGGCCCTTTTGGTGTGTGAGGGGTATTTTAAAAAACACAACGTGCTTCCCACCAAAGTAGGAAACACACCAAACCCAAGACCATACATCTTGTTTCGCCTATTTCCTGTGTGTGGATTCCATTTTGTTTATTAAGTTATTGTCAGGGGAGATTGAATCCACTCCCTGTGTCCGGCCGGACATATTACCTTTCCACTCCCTCTTTTGGTATTTAAGGCATTACTGGCCTTGCCTTGAGCTGAATCCAGTGCTTAATTTCTGCAACAGGTGATCCACTGATACTTCTTGAGAACAAGGAGACTTTCACTTTCATAGCAAGTGGGTTGCACTGGCAAATGCACCACATAGCAGTTAATTTCATTTGTCCATATTTTTTCCTCAACTTCTCTTGACGCCATTAAAATGGGCAGAAGCCAGCCCTTCAATAATTGCTCACCCAGCTGGGAAAGCAATGCTGTATGAGTTTGTTCTGCCCACACCTGAGCCTCCTTCTATTGGCTGGGTAGACTCATTGAGGTGCGCCAGGCATTGTTAGTGTAGAATACGGCTTAGTGCACATACGTGTCCTAATTTTTATGCTATAGTTCACCATCTACAATACACCTTGAACCAAGTCGTTGCCCATGCATGACCAATCATTCCGGACAAGGCACGCATGTAGGTTTTCTTTTTTTTATTTGTAGGGCCTCCTAAAGTTCTAGTCTCTCCAGATACAATGAGTTTCTTGGCAATTTAAGTTGGTGTATTGTGGTGAAGAGCTTTGTGAGTCAAGTAGGCAATTTTTTTGTGGAACCTAGCCTCATAGGAAAGCCAGTTCAGAGCCTATAACAGTTTTGTGCTGCATGTCAGGCGTGAGATGGGTCCCACTTTGACTCTTTATGGGCTAATTTGCTAGTCTTTTCACTGTGGAATGTTTTTCTCTTTAATGTGACATATTACCCTGCTCCTAAGATGGCAACTCACTCAGTTCTGTGCAATTTGTAGCCACTGTGCATAATGCTTGATTCTGTCTGATCTTATTTAACTTGATTAACCTGTTTGGATTTCATTTTCTTACAATGAAAGTATTGAAATATCACATGTGTGCTACTTCAGAGTCTAAGGGCCTGATTTAGATCTTGGCGGATGGGTTACTCCATTACAACAGTGACGGATATCATGTCCACCAAAATATAAGTCCTATAAATTATAATGGGATTTATATTTCAGCGGACAGGATTTTCATCACCATTGTAACAGAGTAATC
This sequence comes from Lissotriton helveticus, assembly GCF_964261635.1. Taxonomy (NCBI): domain Eukaryota; kingdom Metazoa; phylum Chordata; class Amphibia; order Caudata; family Salamandridae; genus Lissotriton; species Lissotriton helveticus. Next base: position 720,314,630 of record NC_136071.1, on the reverse strand, counting down.
CATGCGAGTGAAATTTGTGGTATAAAAGGAACAATTTAATAACATATTTTCTTAAATTCCTCAAAGGCATTGACCCCACTTCTGTATTTTGCAAATCAGATGAGATGTACATACTGAATTTGGTCATAGTCCATGCAGGCAGTGGTGCCACCATTGGTTAAGGTGGTTCATGACAGTGGGGGAAAGGGTGGGAGCCTCCTGAGAACATTTTTGTGCACCTTCACTTATGTTTTTAAAACATTAAGTTAGGACTCCAACACAAATTCCCGCACTGGGCGCCACAAACACTAGAGCCGGCCCCATGTGCAGAGCTTAATCCCTCACCCTATATTAAGGTATGGAGGTAGTCAACTTTAAAGGCATATTATGCTACACGTTTTACAATGTTTTTATACTACCTGCTCACCAATAAGGAAGACATATTTCATTTTGCATTAATGCAGGTGTGCACACACACACTATAGCCTTCAGGATAGTGTGCTCTCAATGTAACAGTTGAGCACATTCTGTACTTCTTTCGAAGTGCTGTTATACACACACACATTTAAAATTAGAACAATTTATGGCCACTCTGAAAAAATGAATAACTGCAACACGTTGCCAATACGCTGTTATGCACACATATTTACTAGTGCACGGTTGTTACAGGCATTTGTACATAACTGTGATGTGTGCACGTGTAACATAAATTATATTCTGAAATGCAATCAGTTTTACTCCTAAATATCATTGGTGTCGTTTTAATGGGTAGTCTTTTCTAAGCATTTTGGGGTTTGTGCTAGAGTGTCTCGAAATAACTAGCAACAAAGTAACTCGATTTTTGTAGCATTTAATCTCTTAATATTGTAAAAAGTAGCCATGCCGAAATGTCATCAATTCAAAGGAGAACTTGTAACATTGTGTACAATGTGGAATTATTTGGAAGCACAGATGCTGCAAAGGTGTCAGTTTCATGAAGAGTCACCGTTCTGTTGCAGTGTTGTAGGATCTAAAGGGCTTAGCAGCCCCGATCTTACTACAAGCTGTGGCACCACCACTTTTGGAGATTAAAATTATTTTGAAGAGGCGTTTATGAGGTTAGAGGTACATTTCTAGCCATCATGGAAAGTATGCTTGCAAAGATCTAAGGGGCATATTTACGAGCCCGTAGCGCCATCTGACCGTCACGTTTTTTGATGCCCCGGTGGCGCTGCTTGCTGGCTCATATTTAGAAGGCCATGCAACGCCACAATGAGTGGCTTTAAATGGCATAGGGGCGTACCACAGGCCCCCGCAGCCCCTGCAGTGCAGGGGGGCCCCCTCAGCACATCACTCGGACTGCAGAGTGCCTTGCAGGGAGACCCCGTTGAGTTTTGTTATGCCAGTGAAATGGCCCTCTTTCACACAGTACTCTAGGTCCAAGGGGCATGTCATGGGTGTTGCTGTGGGTGTTTCCACGCAACACCCAAGGCATTTTGACACTGCCCCAGACCTACAAGGATTCAAAAATCTGAGGTAGCGCCAAAAACTAACACCTTTCATGGGGAGGCATAAAAGTGGTGCACCGAGGAGAAATACTTTTTATTTCTTCTTGCTTTTTGCTCTTTCTATGTGTGCTTCATTCTGCAGCACACAAAGAAGGAGCAATACACCATTAATGATTGTTGTTGTGCAGAAAGGTGTCCCTTCCTGCACAACAACAATCATCCCTGCAATGCAGGCAACCTTGTACCGTGGTGCAAGGGTGCTTGCGTTGGTGCATGGCTGCTGTTTTAGGACCATTCAAAAACAGTGGTCTCCAACTATTCTTTTTGCTAAAACCAAAATTAGGTAAACATTTGAGCTTTCTCTTCTTTAAAGGGCATATATAACAAATTACCCGGATCAATCAATGTCTGTTTTATCCACAAAAAACAACCAAAAGCAACAACAAAACAATCTTTTTACGTGAGGCAATTTTAATTCACTCCATTGCATTTCTAACTGTCTCGATAAAAACATATTTGTAGTCGCCCAAAGAGGGAAGTGCAAAAAGGTAGAGTTGTAGAGTGCTAAAGAGATAGAATTTAGAAAAAGACACAGAAAAAAAGAGATTATATTTACAAATTCATACAACAAGTGATAAATTTATACAATGTACAATTCCTTTAAGTCCTGGTGTGTTATTGAATAATTTAAACACAGTTTATCTTGCTTGGAGATATTACTTCCAAACTAGTATTGCACCAAATGTGTTAACAACATCATCCAGGACAAATTAGAGCGTCGACGTTTCGACTCGTCTTGTGGCCTTATGGTGGTTTAAGCCGTGGCCATGCGAGTCTTCATCAGGACTACAGTTTTGGGCAACCCTGGGGAGCAGTATAGGGCCCCACTGGTAATGAATGAATGGGGAACTCTTAGGCTATTAATTCCTGTTCCACTGGTGGTAAGATTAATACCTTTAGATCAGATGTGGCTGGCGTTATTAATACTCCAGGACTTCTGCCGATTCGAGTTCAAGCCGGCCCGGAGGTTGCCTATCAATCTATGTGGCAACATACGCTTGCTTCAATCCGGTCAGGATACCTCCCTGCAGATTAAGTGAGCGAGGGGGTCACTAATTGTATAGATACATGGCGAATCAAGCATCAAGATGAGGTCTTCATTTGGACTCACCACTTCATTCTAAATATGCTTGAATGTCTCACTAATTAAATAGCGTTTCCCAACATTTCAACAGAACGCCGTGTCCGTTCGTTAAGTTCAATAACCCTCGATATTGACTACCCAGGTCTGCTGGCTAATTGGGTCACCCCATTTTTGTGATGGCTGTTTTAGGACCGGCACAGGGGTCTGCCGTATTCTTGTAAATATGGAACTTCCCTACGTTTTTTTAAATGACGCCGCATGGCGCAGCAAAATTGCTTGCTGCGCCATTTCATTGTAAATATGCCCCCACGTTTTAAACACGTTTTAAACATGCGAAGAAAGCAAAATTGAATCTTTAGATGGTTTTCTGGCTGTTTTGAGAGGATTGCTATCCAATTGCAACTTCAGTGGGTTCATTGATAAAATGTTAAAAGAGCAAGTCTAAAAGAATTGAGGAAAGTCTGTGGGTGTTACATGACCCATCCCTAGAGGAGTTGATTACAACTGTTGAAGTGTTCAAGAAGCCCATGTTTTGGCTCAAGGAGGTGAATAAACAGGATACATGAAGCAAGTTGTGGTATGTGGTGTAACTAACAAGAATAATATTCAAGACAGCGTGGCAAAGAAAAAGGTGTAAACAGTATATATCCGTTTTTCGTAGTGTTAGTAATTTTCACATTGCATGTGCTGATTCCTGGACTGCTGCTGCCATGAAACCTCGGAGTTGCCAGCCGCCAAGAAAGCTTGGTTAGTAAAAAAATGTTTTTTTCTATGTGCATATGTGAGTGTATTTGTGAGTGATTGAGTATGAATTAAATTAATTAAGATTGTGTGTGAGTCAGTCTGACACAGTAGCAGAGATGAATGAATTTTGTTTGTTAGGTAGAGAGTCAGGTTACATGCTAGTCTGTGTCAGAAGAAAAAAACAATATCAGTGGGAGCTGTGGTAAAATAACACGTCGAGGATAAAGTTAGACCTCAACAAAGCAGTAGGAAACAGTAATATGGCATAAAGAAAATCAGACCAATTTCTATTAAGGTGGATGAATGGGAAACATTTTTAAAGTTCGGTTTTGTTTACAGACAGACACATGGGAGTGGGTCAAGATGTCAGGAATGTGCATCTAAGTAGAATGTAACACTGTAACTGGCTGATATTAATTCGTCATGTTGGTTGAAACATTTGATTATGCCATGCATAATGATTATTGGAGTTTGGGTGAGTGTAATACAATGTTATTCATTCAATGAGAAATTCGCACATTTTTTAATAAGTAGGTGTAAATGCCAATTAAGCTTGGGTGTTAGTTTGAAAATTGAACATTTTGCATACAAAACAATGCAATATACCAGATCCATGTAATGGACATTCATCTGCATCATATGTTCTATGCAAACCAGTTTCTAGCATGCAAAAAGTATGTAAAAACCATAAGCATAAGAAAAAACTAAAATCATGCAAAAGGCATGAAACCCAGTAGTCAGATTTGTCAAAGGATTTCACTTATATAACAAGATTCTCTTGGGCTTAAGTAAGCTACAGATTGTAGAAGAATAAATGGAATTGGTTTCAAGAAAAGCGACATTTCTGCGACACGGCTGAATGTCTCCCTACAAGATGGAAGGATTTCCTACTAGCGAATTGTTTTAAAGTGATATATGTGTTGTTTTCTGTATTATAAATTATCTTAGGGCTAAGAAGAGTTAGAGAAAGTTGACATACAGGGTAAACATTTGTACTTTATTATGCAATGTATCGCAATGACACACACCGCCTTATCTCGCACATAGTATTATTTACACCAGCTGGCATCTATCAGGACGTTCTGTGACATTATGATGTGGTATATGCTCATATTTCACTGTAATTGAATAAATATATCTACAATTTACTTTGTTATTGTCATCTTTGCCCGTCACAACAATAATTTCACAGCAGGCAATTGCAATAATGCCTCCTACTTATGACCAATGTTTTCATGAGTGATTTGGCATTGGGTAATGGAAGACAATATTTAAGGTTTTATTATTGAGAAACTGCAGTGACGTTACACAAAATGATTCCCCCCCTTCAGAATGTGAAGACAGGCTTCTTAGTCTCCCATATCCTACAGATATTCATTGGTCTTGGGCTAAATGGGGGTCCTCTGAAGGGCTAATGGGCCCTAAAGGGTGGCAGGGGGCTGTGTTTTTCCCCTTAGAGGATGGATTCTGGCAGCAGAGGCTTTGGTTGATGAGAACAAGTCTAGACACATCTTTATTTATTTATTTATTTTTAGAGTTTTATATAGCGCGAACTAGACCCTAGAAATCAGGTATCAGAGTGCTTTACATGAGCACCAGTTTCGTTATAGAATAACACATTCATTTTTGTTAGGCACGGGGAGATTACATGATTTGTTGAGCAGTATAGCGCACCAAGGTTTTTGGTTGAAGGGGAGGATGCAAGGAATACATTATATATGTAGAAGTAGCGGTGAAGGGTGTAAAATAGGTAATTTTGTTTTTGGACAACATAAGCGTAAGAGCACAGAGGACCATTCAATGGAGGATGACAGTCAAGCAGTTGGATTATTGAGGATGGGGTTGGGCAGTGACTGAAATAAAGAGCAACATAATAGACCTGATTTCCAAACTGCATTTTGGAATATGTAAAATAGTACTGCAGAAGTACTATTTATTTACTACAAAATGCAATTCACAAACCTACAGATGGATATCTCTTCTTTTTTCCGTAATGAGATCTCTATCACAGTGGTGAAGCTGTCTGCACACGTAGGTATACATTTTTACAGTAGATGTAAGAGGGACGGGGCAAGGGAATAAGAAATATTTACTAAAAAATTGTGGGGTTAAAGGAAACATAAGGAGGAGTTGAGGAAAGGACGTGCTAATGTAAAACACAGACCCACAATAGAGTAAGGCCAATGCAATGCAACAGGCTTAAATGTACTCAGCCCAGACTGGAGTAAGTCAAGCAACAAGCATTGCCAGCCACTGGTGCTGCAACACATTCCCATAAAAACAATGAAAGCAGGAAATTAAAATACCAACCCATAGGAATTAATATTAAATGTATTACATATAATCTAAATTTAAATAAAATACATGTTTATTTTTTCTAGTTAAAAAAACTTTAAGGGTGTTTATTGAAAACTTTTTAAAATGAAATAATATTCTGAATAACAAACAAATTACATTTTTTACTTATTTAACACTTACATTAAGCACATAGCTTTAAATTATTGTCTTTACATTTCTATTTACAAAATCAATTAGTATAGTTAACTTATTTTATAATTTAATACATATTTAATTTGAAGCATTATAAAAACTTTTGCATATACATTTTACATTCAAATATTGTATTTAATAATATTTAATAAAATAAGCTTCATTACATTTTCCCAAATTGTTCCTATATTTAGATTGAAAACTCTAAAGAGACCAGTGCAGACACTAAAAGAGACAACAATTGCTTTGATGATTTGAAGAAAGAAAAGACCGCAGCATGTACCATAGATTTCTGCTTTAAGTAAGTGAAAAAACAGTGTTGATGATGTAGTAGAGAATGAGGTCAAGTCAGCTGAATGCACTGATGAGGATGGAGGAGAATGTGTGAGAAAGGGGTGCGTTAAGAAAGTATGAAGAGGGAAGAGCGTTTCCAAAGTGCTTGACCTCTAAGTGTATGTAATTAGCAAAGTCATTGGTTGACCCAATGATTGACTTGTAGATCATAAACCAAACATGAAAACAAAATGGATCAAAATAGTATAAATCAGTAAAATATGTCTTTCACTGTCACTCCTACTATGGTCTAGGCACCAAACAGTGCCCATCCCCAGAAGTATCACAAGAATAAATGCACTACTGGTCCAATAAAAAATATTGTAACTGGAGCATAATCAATATTACTGGGTTCATAAGCATTACTGCATGCGGTTAGGGAAGTAATGCATGCATCTCGCAGCGACTACTTGTCTATATGCATTAGATCTGATGGCAAAAAGTGTACAGTGATCACCAATATACCATGTTAGAAATTGGGTTTCTAGTTTGAAGATGTATGCATCCTGTCCAAGCAATAATCACTATCATAGTCAAGGTAAGTCACAAACACACCCTAAATTAATCTGTGCTGTATAGTTCTCCATTATAGATTGGGACAGAGCAGTCAGTCTTAATTTAAGAGGAAATTTGCAAAGTATATGTGCAACACTACAAACAGTAAAACATTGAAAACACCATACAAAAAGATACCTGGTTCGAAAAATAGAGCCTAATTTAATGAGCAAAACAAGACCAAAACAACAAGAATCCAATAAATAGAACTTGAGACATGAGCTTTTACAGATTAAACTGAAATGTGCTTAAAAACATAAAGCACCAGCCGGGGCCATCTGGCCGCACTAGAAGGTGTCAAATCTGATAGTATAGGCCGACCGTGATGGAGAGCGAGTCAGATAAAGAGACCAAGGTTGTCCCTCTGCAAAGTAAACCAGTGGCGCTGTCGACAGACACCTCAACCATGGAGCAGAGGAGGTGATGCATCGTTATCTATCTCTTCAGATGTAGGCAATGGATTGGTTCTGAGCGCGCAATTCGGAGATGCGTTGTCTTCAAACCGCAAGATGCAGGTGATGCGTCATCATTGTCAAGCCGCACAAGTCAAGGATGCATTGGAAACTGGAGGCGATGCACAGCTCAGTTGGTGATGCAACATCTTCGGTCCTAGCAGTAGATGTGATAATCGGCGTCGAGGGGGATTCGCCAGTTCTGAACCATGCAACAACGGTGATGCATGGATTTTGGTAGTTGCAACACTTTGTTCCCACTTCCAAGGGCCAAATATTGGGGTGGCACCACTCGGCAGGGCAAGGCTCTCAGATGGCAGAGTCCAGGTGCTGTAAGTAGATGGGCTGGAAGTCTTTGATGTCCCAGAGACTTTAGAACTTGAGGTACGCAGACAAGCCCGTTGAGTCACTCTGGTTCTGGGTTTGAAAGATGAAGGTCCAGTCCTTCTCACTCCCAGGCAAGAGGGCGGCTAGCAGCAGGTTAGCACATCAGAGCAGAAGTCCAGCAGAGTGGCAGGCCTTTTAGCATTACATCAGTCCTTCTTTCTGGCAGACTATCCCCAGGTCCAGGAGTGCACTGAGTTGGGGGTATCAGAGGTCCACTACTTAAACCCATGTGAAGTGTAGGAGACTTCAAAGAGATGCCATCGAAGTGCACAGAGTGCCAGCTCTTCTTGCCCTAGGTTTCAGGTTCACTACAGGTGGTTATGCAGCCCTTTGTGTGGGGACAGGACACAGCCTATTCAGGTGTGTCAGCCCCTCCCTCCCAACCTGCCCAGGATGGCTCATTAGGATGTGGATGGTCCATCAGTCACACTGAAGCTCCCTTTGTGTGGGGCTGTCCGTAAGAATGCATAAAGGCCAGCTGTCACCCACCTCTATTTGCATTCAAAAGAGCACCAAGTCTACGAGACACCCTTGTCCACACCAGACCTCGGATTTGTAACACTGACAACTCTGGGAACCTATGGGATCTTCCACCGGTTTCTGGCCACTATGCATGTGGATCATGTAGTGCTTGTCCCCAGACGGTCAAAACCAAGACAGTCGACATAGGATCTGGCAGAACGTGGGTCCTTAAGAAACACACAAATTGTAACACTGACAAGGTTATATATTTGATTACCTGTCCATGCTCCCTAAGATATATCGGCTACACCACCCGAAAAATTAAATTAAGAATTGGGGAACACAAGAGTACCCTCAGGTGTCGTAAGCAGGCCACCAAACTCACCAATCATTTCCTTGATGCTAGACACTCAGCTCATGAAATGAAGTGGCTTATTCTTGAGCAGCCCTATATCCCTCCCCATATCAGTGACATATCTAAGTTCCTATTTAAGAAAGAGCAGAAATGGATTTTCCATTTGGAAAGCCATATCAAGGGACTTAATGATGACATACCTTGGACATCATTGTAAGTGAACTATGCGTCCATTTTAGGAGAAACTCTGCTAAAATTACAGTATCCATCTACTTCCCTAGCTAGTACCGTGGGGGCATTACTCTATACGACGATTGTGTCTGCACATTCATTTTGTTCGCTTTCTTTTTTCAAAAAGATAATTAATGTGCCCACCTAGATGTCTCTCCAAACACTATGTAATTTTTTCAGGCGGTAATGTTAATGTTTTAAGGCGGCAACTCTGCACAAAATACATAGACTTGCACTATGCCTTCCGACAACATTTGACAATGTGCTTTGTTATTCTAGCACGTCTGATCGAATATGTTTTTTTGTCGTTTAAATGTTACCCGACACTATATATCACATGAAGCGTCATACATCTAAAATAATAATTTGAGACGCATCGCGAACACTACACACATTAGTGTTCATAAACATTAGTCGCCTCATTGCCAAAGCGCATGCGCAGAAGCGCGCCATTAACACTGTTGTCATTTGTGCCGAATGAGCTTTGAGACAAATGTAGTCTAGGGCGCATGTGCATGGTGCAAACGTCTTTGGCTTACGCATGCGCATTTAAAATAACAGCGCGCCTCACAATTCCACCCTGATTATAATCACGCATGAGTTCAGGAGTTAGCGTCTTTACATAACGCGAACACGCTTCTCTCTTGTAGCGCGATCGTTGACAACACACGCCCACTTCTACACAGCTGAAACTCGTTTAGCAATCTACTTGGGTATAAAAAGACAGGCGTGCCGCCCTGTCAGTTACCTCCACTCCCTCTTGGATGTTGGTGTAGAGGTACCGACGGACAGGTAGGACGCCCTATTCTTGCCCCAGTGAGCTCGCTAATTCTTCTTTTTGATCTTAAGGATTCTTATACTTAATTCCTTCCTAATATTTTTTGTACATTGCATTGCTACATAATTTAAGCTTAAAAATCCACTCTACCATCGTGGCTTGTCCTGTATGGCCAGCTCCATTTGTTCAGTTGAGGTTGAATCTCCTTTTTTATAACTAGGTTTTGTCAGTGCAAACTTGGAAACATGTAACCACTTGGACTACATTACCCCTGAAAAAAAAAATTCTGAGGTCTTTCACAAATTTGTTTTCATTCTGACAGAGCGGGGCCTCCCTATTCCCGAGTGGGTGACCGGGTGAGGTGAGGCACACTCCCACATAATGTTGGGTAAGTGTTGAAATTTAAAAAAAATTTCTTTATGTGATGTATATACATTAATCCAGTAATATTATTAATAGTTACTGTGTTACGGGGAGACCTTCTCCACCGCATTGTCTATATGCCTGTTGTGTCTTCATTATACACGCTATGAATTGTACACTTTTTTCCTTGTTTTAGGAAACACGGTATGATTGGATCATCACCAGTATACATCTGGGCTCAGAGTAACTGGTAGGATTTATCCATTATTTATAGTGCACAAATTCACCGTTATTGTAAATCTATTTTACTTTAATTTGCAGTCGCAGTATTCACTAGGTCCCGAAGAAAGCTAGGACCATTATGTCCATCTAGCTGAAACATGTCGACCACACCACACTGTGCCCTGATGTAGTTATTTTTTCAAAACTACTGGGCTGTGTTTTTAGATTTGACCTTAGTACCATACTTATTAAACTTATTTTTGGTCCTTAGAGTCAATTTTAGTTTCACGTTCACCTCTCACGCGCACTGCACTCCATTGGCATCTCCAGTGAAGCACTGTGGTCTAAGATTACATCAACAGAATCCATCTTTGCATCATTCTTAGGTGCTCTGGTCAAGCATTGGATTCATGATACATCTCCCACGTGACGATACTCCACCAGATGGGTGGGCTGATGGGAACTTTTCCTAGCCCAGTGTTATCACCACAGTGTTGTTAATGGTTCTCTGACTCAGCACGGCATACTCACAACAATTTTGACCAGGCCACTTTCTTGTGTTTTGATAGCAGCTGTCACCCACCCCAGATGTGTATTCAGAGACAGGAAGAAGACACAAAATGGTTAATGTAGGAAAATGCCAACTTTCTAAAAGTACTTTGAGAAACAAAAAGGAACCCACACTTCACATTTAACACCATGCAATTTTGGTTGAAAAAGAAGATAAACAAAATTTAATATGTTTATCCTGGCAATTAATTGCCTCGTTTTTATTCAATAAAAATCTTTTGTTGACTATTCATAAAGTCTAGAGAAATGACATTGCCTTTCATGTACTAGCCATAAATGTCGCGATGTTTACTTGGTACAACACAACACAGAAAATTAAATCAAAATTCAGTATACAATGTGCAAGAAATTTGAATCAAAATTACATATACAATGTGCAAACATATAAATATTGTGCAAAAAAGTGATACCATATCTCACAACAAGGAGAGAAGAAAGAAATTCGAAATATATTTCAATCAAAACATAATGAATGCTTATTCACAAATATTTGACCATCAAACAGACTATCAGTGTGTCTGTTGAAAGCACCACCACCATTCTGTAGAAGTGCTAGTAGGCTACAAGTTCCTAAGCAATTTAACTATGATTCCGGACTAAGGACTTGATCCTGTTTGCCTACGCGTTTCGAGTTTGGGAGGGTTCTTCACAAACTCTCATCAGGGCCAAATGAATTCTTTCCCTCGTTTCTTAGACCTCAGAGGACTTGAGGTAAGTTCTGCTCTTCCAAAGCAACATTCATGAATTCGTGGAGTCTGTGGGTATTTCTGAATTAAAATGAGGGGAGCCTGTTGGGTTCCTGCTATTTCCTATTTTCTAATCTGGAAGTTTTCGCCACTCGTTTTTTTGAAGTATGCGTTTGTGTCTCGCATTCGTGATGGGGGCGGCTCACGGGCCTCTCAAGAACGTCTTCGTTTACTGAATTTCAAAAAGTATGTCCGGTGACTCTTGTTGCTGCACCCAGGTACAGGGATCCTGAGGGTTTGGCTCGCCTTCCACTTCCTCATTCCATCACACAGAGGGAGAGCCGCCCCCATCACGAATGCGAGACACAAACGCATACTTCAAAAAAACGAGTGGCGAAAACTTCCAGATTAGAAAATAGGAAATAGCAGGAACCCAACAGGCTCCCCTCATTTTAATTCAGAAATACCCACAGACTCCACGAATTCATGAATGTTGCTTTGGAAGAGCAGAACTTACCTCAAGTCCTCTGAGGTCTAAGAAACGAGGGAAAGAATTCATTTGGCCCTGATGAGAGTTTGTGAAGAACCCTCCCAAACTCGAAACGCGTAGGCAAACAGGATCAAGTCCTTAGTCCGGAATCATAGTTAAATTGCTTAGGAACTTGTAGCCTACTAGCACTTCTACAGAATGGTGGTGGTGCTTTCAACAGACACACTGATAGTCTGTTTGATGGTCAAATATTTGTGAATAAGCATTCATTATGTTTTGATTGAAATATATTTCGAATTTTTTTCTTCTCTCCTTGTTGTGAGATATGGTATCACTTTTTTGCACAATATTTATATGTTTGCACATTGTATATGTAATTTTGATTCAAATTTCTTGCACATTGTATACTGAATTTTGATTTAATTTTCTGTGTTGTGTTGTACCAAGTAAACATCGCGACATTTATGGCTAGTACATGAAAGGCAATGTCATTTCTCTAGACTTTATGAATAGTCAACAAAAGATTTTTATTGAATAAAAACGAGGCAATTAATTGCCAGGATAAACATATTAAATTTTGTTTATCTTCTTTTTCAACCAAAATTGCATGGTGTTAAATGTGAAGTGTGGGTTCCTTTTTGTTTCTCAAAGTATCTTGGGCCCTTACCCCACTTCTGTCCATATGGGCCAAACTCTTTTTTGATAGAAACTTTCTAAAAGTGGCATTTTCAGAATGCCAATTTAAAATTCAACTTCACTATAAATTGTGATTTTAAATTGTGATTCCAGAGACACCAGCCTTGAAGGTCTATCTCTTCCCAATTGGAAATTATACTTATAAAATGTAATAAAGTAATCCCATTGTTAACCTATGGCAGAGATAGGCCTTGCAGTAGTGAAAAACAAGTTTAAGAGTTTTTCACTACTAGGACGTGTAAAACTTAAAAGTACATGCCCTACTTTTTAAATACACTGCACCCTGTCCTTGGGCTGTACAGGGTCTACCTTAGGGGTGACATATATGTATTAAAAAGTAAGGCTTGGGGCTGGAAGGAGAGTTAACTTGTCAGGTGGATATGGTAATTTAAATCTGCACACACAGCTCTGCAATGGTAGGCCTGAGACATTATTGAAGGGCTACTGAAGTGGGAGGCATAATCAGTGCTGTAGGCACACTAGTAGCATTGAATTTGCAGGCCCTGGGCACATTGAGTGCACTTTACTAGGGACGTATAGGTAAATTAAATATACCAGTTGTGCATAAGCCAAAGCTACCATGCTTAAAACAGAGAGGACATGCACTTTAGCACGGGTTAGCACGGGTTAGCAGTGGTAAAGTGCCCAGAGTCCTAATACCAGCAAAAACAAAGTCAGAAAAACAGGAGGCAGTAAACAAAAAAGTCAGAGAACCCACACCAAGGATTCAAGGTCTAACATACCCTCAGCATACTCCTTCATTTAGGACATGTATCAATTTTACAGTTTAATACTTTACTGTCTTACTGAAGTGACCACACTAAATGAATGTATGGGTATGAAGACAAAACTGTGTGAATCTGTCATAAGGTCTCAGAGGTGGTAAAAAGTGAAATATAGTTAACGATACAAGACTAAAATAGAAATATGTGTTCTGCTGTGCACATGACTTGGGGTAACTACAGAGAAACTATAGAGAAACATTTACTTGCCATGTAAGGCAGTGTACCTGTACCCACAAAGTACACATCTAAAGATGAGTTTGCTTTACATATTTCATGATTTTCCACAAAAGGCAATGTACATATCACCAGTTCTTAATTTAAGCCGGTCATTACTGGTGTGGTCCACAGGCATTCATTTTGTGGACCGGCAAATATTTTGACCCTGTCAGACATTTTCCAAGAGCAAGAGAGAGAAACGCACACAAAGGGAAAAGATGGAGGAGAATAAAGACAGAAAACTGCCACAAAGGGAAAAAGAAGGAACCTGCAAGAGTGAGATAAAGGAGTAGGGTGTGACTGGTAGTGGATTAAAGAGACATTGGGTGGATTTCAGATGAATCAACCTTGGTACTCAACACACTGACATTTAATAGCACCAGCTTCTGAGCAGAGCTTTGGGCACCAGCAGTCTTTCTTTTACAAATAAAGCTCTGCATATCCCCATGGATTATCATCTTCTAATACCATGAAGTCCTACATAATCCCTTCAAGGAACGGATTGTCTAAAGCATTCTACACTCCCTTCATCCTGAAGAGGTAACAAGGTATTGATCTACCCAACAGGTATAGAATATTTGCATTTCAGTAAAGGAGAAACAACTTAAATTATCATCACTGAAACAGTGTGAATGGAGCATTCACTAAAGGACACCTTTCTTTGCCTGCTGTATACGCTTGCTGTTGTCTACAACAGAACTTATCTCCACCTTTACAAAGATTTAGGGGCATATTTACGAGGGCAAATTTTATAGCACCATGCACCACCATTTCCAAAACACAGGGATGCTCCATATTTACAAGAATACGGTGCACCCCAGTGTTTTCCCTAGCACTGGCTCTAATATTAGCTGCCTAGCACAAAACAGACACCCTTGCACCATAGGGCAAGGATGCCTGCAATGAAGAGAATTATTGCTTATATGCAGGTAGGTGCACATAAACAATCATTAATGACATTTTGCTTTTTCTATGTGTGCTGCAAAATGCAGTACACAGAAAAAGAAAAAATGAGGAAATATAAAAGTATTTCTCCTTGTTGCCCCATTCTGACGCCTGCTATTGCATGGCGTTAGTTTTTCGTGCTGCCTCAGATTTACTCCTCCTTGTGAATCTGGCGCAGTGCCAAAAGCAATGGGTGTTGCGATGAAATGCCCACAGCAACATCTATTGCACGCCCCTTTCACGCAGATACCTGCGTGAAAGGGTACTATACAATGCGGCATTAAGCCATAAAAAATGGCTTAATGCCACTTTTGTAAATGTGGTGCAGGGTACTGCGTTACCCGAACATACAAAAAGGGACATTCTGGTGGTGCAATCCCCTGTAAATATGCCCCTCAGCCCTCACTGAACTAACCTGTCAATAGTTAAGTGTAAAATCTTTTTCAACATGTACGTGGATGATCGAAGAACTCCTGGTACTCAACTAATTCATGGCAATGCCATTGTATTGTCTTCCAGTTCCATAATGGGAAGGTACTATTCATCAGTTCTTTGGCACAGCAGACGGGGGTCCTTTCCTTTCAGAACAGGGATGGGGCCATATGGAAACTCCAAATCGAGTTACGTCTCTTTCAACATTATTGTGTAATGCTGCATATGCCTCCTCTCAGTTGTGTTACTTCCTTCCTTTGCAGTTGGTGTCCAGCCTTTTACTTTTGGCAGGTGAAATGGCCCTTCTCTCCGCTGCATCAGGCTCAACTCCCTCTGACTGCTTCTCCTCAGGCACCCAATTTTAATATTACTTTATAACATTATCCTTCACAACTAGTCAGACAGATATATTCAGAATCAGTAATCAGATGGCACTCAACTCTACCTAAAGGTCACATCAGAGAATGCCATCACCCAACTCAGTGACTGTCTTACCACAATTCAGGCCCAGACGATGAAGTGGTACCTGAAGTTCCACTCACTGAAGATCGAATTAGTGCCCATCAGTAGTGATGACCAATTGGAACTAATGTAAGGCTGCCTCTCAGTTACGAACCTTAACAACTTCGCCTTACATCTTGTTAACAATGCCAAATCCCTTTGATTCCATGTCAGCAACACTGAATGTCCTTCACCCTTAAGTCCAAGCTGTGATCCTGAATCACCTCAATAGAGGTAACCCTTTACTCTATGGGTTAAGGAATTCCTCCTCACCACCTTGAAGTGTGGCTCTATGCTCCATGGACTAAGGTGTTTAACTGAATCTCGTCCATCTTCACAGAATTTTATTGGCTCCCAATTCAAGCTTTTTGGCGCATCATCTATAAACTGCAAACTCAGGCAATCCACCTTACCTGGGTAACAATATCACAATCACCAGTGGACAATGTGCCATCATGAACAGCAAGATTGCCAGGCTTTATTCAAAACATTTTAGGGAAGAAAAGATTAGGCACCAGGCTTTTTATGCTAAGCAGTGGCAATCTGGAAATCTTTCCCATTTAGATCAGGCAAAGTCCTTCCCTACTTTACTTACGCAATATACCCACCGTTGAGCAAAATCTCATTGTCTACTGTCTCCCAATGCAGTCAGATTACCTCTACCTTATCCAGCCTAGGTCCCTGCCATACATTTTTTTATTACATTACCTTGAAAGCATCCCAGTTTCTTTGTAGTTAGGTTCATGATTTACAAATATACATTGATGCATGAAGTGAAACTTGAATGGTTCATTAAAGCTCGAGGTTACAGCCTAACTGTCAAAAAAGCATTAACCTTCTAAAGTTTAACTAACTAATGCATGTGCTGTTTGCTCTATCCTTTTTCAAATCACCCCACCTTCTTACGTCGTAGGGTACGCCTTTCTAATTGCCTGTCTAATAGCATCTCTTCATACTGGAATTTCTTGCACCTCAGCTGTTCATGGTTTTAACAAATGCAGCAATCGTTTTCTTTTCTGAGGCACACTAATAATGAATAAAATTGTCATTTTTACTATATATGGCCTACCTGACTGGAGGGTTGTTATTCAATTCTTCTACTAATATTGTATATTTATTTAATTACAACCTACCAAACACTCTTCATACATTTCTTCTCTTGGAGTTGGTAATGTGCAGTTTGATAAAATTCAATAGGGTCATCTTTATATAAACATATATAAAACATAACACATTCTTCTCACTCATGATGTCCAATTAAATTAGTAACACTAACATTCAGCAGTTCATCACTTTAAATCTTGACATTTTATGGTTCTTTGAAACAATTCAGTCAAGCAGGATACTTTTTCTCTCATCTTCAGCTGGATGGTCCAGCATATTCAGCATGATGGTGTAGCACAATATATTTTGTGATGTATTCCTATAGGTTCTGAATTGATCCCCCTATTCCTGACCCTATTCTGGTTAAGCAAACTAACAGGTTAACTAAGTAGTCAGCCCATGAGGCAGAAAACCCCCATGATGCAGATACCGTTATCTGACGCAGTCACACTACGGCACAGGAACGTGTTATCTGATTAAGTCATAACGCTTGCGATCTAATTAGACAAGCGATATTCCTCCAGCCCCTGATAAGGCATACGGAGTTCTCATAACAAATCAAACCTATGACAACCTGGGCAAAACCCTGCGGCCATTGTTTTGATTTCACCGAGAACTTCAGCAAAAGAATGTGCTAACGAGCAAGTCGTATGACATCCTTATTGACGTATCTATGTCCATCCTTACGTCAATCTCGGCACCTTAAAGGTATAAATATTACCGATATTGCCCTATGCAAACACACGCGTGGTGACGAGACGGAGCAGCCATACTTGCCGAAGCGAAGAGCAGAGCAGACCCCGCTGGCGCAGCCCCGCCTTTCTGACGCGCTGAGAGAAGCTGCTTTCTCCTGCCGAGAAATCCAGCACCGGCGTTTCTGGGTAGCCCTCGCAGGCAGCCTGGAATATCGAGACCAGAGACGAGAGATACCATCCCTCATTCAACCTAGATTCCAGGTACAGAACTGAATAACCCCTCACAGAGAATTCTTTAGTTATTCACTTGGCAAAAACAAACTTAACTTAAACTGTAACTTTCTATTCCCGCCCACGTATTAGACTTAGGTCAGGTACACGGGGTAGGCGTATTTAGAAACACCAGTTGAGTACGTTTAGTCAAATGTATATGTGTATGTAATATATTTTATTCATTTTAAAACATCTTATGGCTTAGAAACCATATCAATGTTTTTACAGTATTATTTTATACTATTGCTTTTAATGTATGCACTTTACTTAACTATAAGTATTGCAATAATATCGATCCATTTCTCTTGTATGAGAAAAGAGACTGATCAATAAATAACACCTTTTTATTGAACACGCCCGTCTCTTCCTTTTCTCTAAAATCTGATGAGACTAAGAATGCACGTACTGACTGAGTAAAATAAATTGCCTTTTGTTCACACGACTCTCGAGATATACTCTTGATTAGGGGAGAGCAAAGATGTCATGTTCTATGGTTGTCAGAAACTAAATCCCTTCTTGTCTAATCAGGGAAGTTAAGTCCTCCTTGAACATTCGAGAAAGTTTCTAGTGAACTCTGAGCTAAGCTGGCAAACCCAAAACTTTAAGTCTAGTATCGACAGTAGTAGACCTAGTTAACGTCTGGTCTAGGCCTTTACTGCTGTAGGTATTATTCCAATGCGCAGAGCCTATTGGGATGATAGGAACTACACTACATGGCGCCCAACGTGTTTGGAAAGGTCGATAAAACTAACGTAAGACATTTAGAGTAACTCAGTCGTGCTTTCTCATTCAGACCCCTTTTCCCAAATACTCCAAAGACGTCTGGAGTGGGTGAAAGGTTATATCCGCCAGACCTCGCAGGAGGGAACTCCTATGTATGGTTCTTGGTACAAGTCAACATTGAAGGATACACGGTTCCAAAAATATTGTGCATCTAATCTTTGTTTCCATAAGAAGCCTGATCTGCAAACAAAAAAAAAAACCTTTGGGACAGTAAAATGTCAGACAATGAGGATGAAAGAGAGGCAGTTAGATTAGCAACTGAACTCGCAGCAGCTGATGCTACCATGCAAGACGCAGACCCGGATATAATACTCATCCCGGTCATTAAAAGGAAATCTATAACCATAAAACTTATAGAAAATGGACTGACACCTAGAGGTGGTACAGTCATATTCGTAATTGAGGCACACGAATATCGGCAGACAGAGGTATACTATTCATGGATAAATTTTCCAGCAGCAAATCCTGTAACAAAGTACTTCCACTATTACAAAATAGAGGAACCTCCTGAAACGTACACTCCTTTCGAGGAGGTGGAAGTACCACTCAAATTTCAAGAGCATTTGCTCTTATTTGATGGCGCCCTAAAACATAATAATCACATCACCAGGCTCGGTCCTTTAGGTAGACCAGGAGCAACGTGGCCGGTCCTAGCCGGATACACACCACATCCAGACATCGACGGGATGTCTGCAGCTAACCTGTTAACACAGCTAAAACAATTAATAAAAATACATAGACAATTAGTCCAGTATGTGATGCGGACTTCAACAATTCAGCCAGCGATTAAACTCCCACAGCTGACCCCTCACCAGGGGAACACAAATAAAATTACACCACAGAACATCCAGTCCTGCCTAGGTAAAGTACCGGCTAAACGGGAACAAATACCATTCTGGCTAGCGCAGAAAATCACCCAAATAGAGGCGGTGTTTCCAGACACCACCCCGCTAGAAAAGCACAGGATTCTGACTATCTGTCTTCCAATGGGAATCGCACCACACATTGAGGACTGTGACACTTGGGGTACAGTCTTTGCTTCCATCTACACAAAAACGCACGGTGTTCCATCCATTTCGGTAATACCAGATGTGCTAAAACAAATTCAAGATGAATATGGTCCTGAACCCGCTTTAACTCTTGGTATGAAATTACTAAAAGACTTCAAGCAGGTCTCGGCTATACTATTAGCCAACATAAAAGGAGAAGCAGCAAACGTGGCGATCCGCCAGAGGTTAAAAGAGACAGATATAGCAGACCAACCAGCTGAAATTGCCAGAATCATAGAAAAATCCTATGAGGAACTAGGTAGAGATAGTTTAGGTGGAATACCAGTAAAACCGCAACTAATTGAAAGTCCTGAAAAAATATTTTTTAATAATAATTCTACATCACCAAAAAAGAACTGGGATGGAAACAAACAATCCAATCCTAAAGAAAAGAAATTCCAGTCCCGAGGAAGGTCTCCTAGGCGAAGAGAAAAATCTCCGAACCAAAGACACAGGTCACCTCAGAGTGACCCCTCTGGGAAAAGATATAACCTTAGAAATAGGGATAATATTAAAAAGCCTGATAGATATCAAGACATTGATACACGTCCCTCTCAATCTTTTCAGACTTCCTCGCAGAAATCGGAAAGAAGAGGACGATCAGAACAAAGAGAAGAGCACACCAAGTCCAAAGACAAGGAACATGCTCAGCTAAAAAAGAAATTACAATTTCCAAAAAAGAAGGTAGCCAGTATCAAGGTAGTTAACAATGCCGAGAATACTGAGGACACAACTGAAAAACGGAGAATGGGCTCAGACAATGCTAGACAGCGCAGCAGAAGTGAGCATAGCTCGCAAAGTCCTTATGAATCATCTGGAGACAGTGGACACGAATGAATATCTTCAAGTGGAAACTGCGGACACCAGAGTTAGCAAACCTCACAAAATATACGAAATAACATTACGTATAGAGGGAGATAAGACTAGGAAAATAAGGGGACTATTTTGGGATAATCTCTCCAAGGGCTATGATATCCTTCTAGCTGAAAAAGACTGGCCACCAGAGTTTGTCAGGGAGTGCCCTCATGGCGAAGAAGTAATTATGCCTGCCTTCTCAAACCAAATTCCTATTCATAAAAAATACACACTTGCCAGAAAGTGGGCAGTGGCTCTAGCTCCTGCTTTATATAACAATCACGTGGGATGGGATGAGGACTCTCCTCCTCACAAAATCCAGTTAAAATCACAACCTACTACACAAAGGCAGTACCCAATTAAGCAAGAAGCTAAAAAACAGGTAAATGAAATACTAGATCAGCTAGAATACCAGGGGGTGATTGAAACTTGCACCTCATAAATGAACAACCCTTTGTTTCCGGTCTCCAAACCAGACAATTCATACCGTCTAGTTTTGGATTACCGACACCTTAACACATGTTGCAAAACTTTTGCAGTGCAAAACTCACATAGTGCTGCACTAATGAATAACACAGTGCGCAAAAAATACAAAACAACATTAGACATCTCTAATGGATTCTTTTGTCAAAACATAGCACCAGAGAGCAGATATTTAACTGCATTCTCAATAAATGGCACTCAAAAACAATTCTGTCGGTTAGCCCAGGGGTACAAGAACAGCCCGGGAGTATTCTCAGCGAGAGTAACAGAATTACTACAACTATATGATGATGAAGCATTATCTTATGTCGATGACATTTACTTAACAGATGATGACTTGGAGACTCACTTGAAAAGAGTGAACACCATAATACTTGGGTTCGCTGCAGAGGGTTACAAATTCAACTTTAAAAAATCCAGAATTGCCCATCTGACAGTCCTGTTCTTAGGATATGAATTATCAAGTGAAGGCAAAAGCCTGGCTGACAATTTCCTAGAGAAATGTGCCGTAATCCAAGCACCTAGAACACTAAAAAACCTACAGTCGATTCTAGGCTTCCTAAATTTCGGAAGAACATACATTGCAAATTACGCAGAAAGGGTCAAACCCCTTTATGATCTGATAAAACCAGATTTTAAAAGATCCAATTGGACTCAAATACACACAGAAATTTTGAGATCCCTACAAACAGACATGCTAATTAAAACAAAATTAGAAACACGTGATAACACACGCAATCTTGTGATTCGAGTCATCCCAGGGAGATGCGGATTCACATACCTGACCTCTAATGAGGGAGAAAAGGTACCAATTGCATTCAAATCACACTTGTACACTAAGGCTGAAATGAAATTCAGCCCAACGGAAAAAATTCTTACCGCAACACAGACAGCTATAGCAAAAGAACAAGCCCTGGCACAAGGTAAACGAATAATAATCGTGACACCAATACCAGCCCTAGAGGCGGTAACAAAGGCAAGCATTCCAAATGCTAAAGCACTCCATCCGAGATGGATACAATGGGCTAATTCTCTTGCTGCAACAGACGTGGCGTACGAATTTGATCCTTACTTAAAAACACAAGAATTTCTCCAATATGAATTTGAATGTCCTCCGCCGACCGAAATTCTGCCTCTAGACCAGTACGGCTGTATAATATATACAGACGGATCAGCACAACCCGCAGTGGGGGGTAAGCAAGCTTACAGTGCTGCGTGCGCGATCGTTAAAGGTCGCTGGCACGAAGGAAAGTTTAAACCAGCAATCACTAAAACACAATCTTTAGGAGATCGTACAGCTCAGCGAGCTGAACTACTGGCGTTCAAGATGGCGCTTGAAAATACCGATCGAGAATTCCCCATACTCATAGTGTGCGATTCGTATTATTGCGTTCAGTCTTATAATGAATACTTGCAGATCTGGCTTCAGAATGGTTTCAAGGATGCGAAAGGTGGCACAATCAAGCATAAAATGCTCTGGGAACAAGTAGTTCTTTTACAAAAAGAACTACCAAAGACTCACGTGATACATACGCTGAGTCATCACGTTGCAGGGAATTCATTGGCTGATGAGGCCGCGAAGGCAGCTGTGCAAACGGCTTCCGTAGCTGCCATCACCCGGTCAAAAACAAAAATAGACAGCGAAATATTACAAGCTGTCAGCGCTTCAGAAAAGGATCCGATAGAAACACTCCCGAAAGGCTTTCCAGTAAAATACTCATACATAACTGATGCAAACAATGTTCCTTTTGCTCGAATCCCTGGAGTGGGGGATAGGGCAATTCCAAACATGGAACATAGGTTAGGACTAATAATAGCGGCACACGAAGGGCTTGCTTCTATCCATGCGGGCGTCTCAGCCACAGTATCATTATTAAAACAGAGATACTGGTGGCCACAAATGAGAAGACAAACAAGGAACTATGTTCTAGAATGTGAAATATGTCAAAAAATGAAAGTATCAACGGTGAGACGTCCAGCGCAGACGCCCCTTCTAATCTCGGATAAACCATTAGCCTGTGTTTATCTAGATCACTGCGGTCCCTTACAAAGGGACGGTAACTATAAATATATCTTGGTCGCAGTGGATTCATGCACGAGATTCATATGGATGTGGCCCCAGCAAACGGCTGACGCCAGAACTGTTATAAAAGATTTGCAAGTCTTTATCGGCACATACGCAATTGGCATGCTGCATTCGGACCACGGTCCTGCTTTTAGCTCTAGAGCTTATAAGGAGGCCATGGTCAGCATGGGCGTGGCATTGCGGTACTCTTGTCCATTTCACCCTGAGGGGAACGGAATTGTTGAAAGAAAAAACCGTGACATAAAGCAATCTATAACGGCAAAGGTATTAGGTTCGGGAGCTGGGTGGGTCAAACATCTAATAAGTGTCCAACGTAGTCTAAATAACTTGCCAAGAAATTCTCTGAAGGGATTCAGTGCGTACGAATTATTATTTGGAACTAGGATGTTGATCTCTGACATTGATAGTCAGACTTCAGTGGTAGAAGAAAAAAGCTTTGATATCAAAGACCGTTTGGCTATTTTGCAGGACTTAAACAAAACAAGAAAAGACCTGAGCAACATAAAGTTGAAACAACAGCCAACAACCACTGAAGAACCACCACCTGTCCCAGCAAGACCTGTCTGGATTCCAAAAGTCGGGGATCTAGTCAGGGAAAAGATCGCGGTAAAGAAGGAATTTGGGCCTTCTTACAGAAAAGCAGTTCCTGTCTTGTCTGTCAACGGGACAAGATCAGTTGTACTACCGCCACTTGCTGGAAAAAAGGAGAACCGAGTTGTATCCATCGACCTGGTAAAACCACAACATGTGGCCGATAACAAACAGTAGGCCAAGTGGACTCCCAATAAGTAGCAGAACACCAAGGTTTGCTACCAGTACAGAGGTCCTAACGAAGAGGCTCATCACATTCGAAACGCCTACAGAAGAACAACAAGGACTATGCAACAATGCAATAGAACTCAGACCTCTGAAAACCCAAATAAAAACATTTAGCAGAGACACACCAATCTATAATGAAGTACCAAGTGAAAATGCAAGAAACAGTAATCCTGAAGCAATTGGAACAATTGACAGAACAGCATCCGGCTACTTCATAAACTTCGATGATTCCTCTGAAGGCTTCAGTGAATCAAAGACACAGCCATCATCAAAAATCTTTAAAGATAAAGCTAAAGAACTTTTGAAACAACTGAAAGAAACATATCTGATTTCCCCATGGATTGAATTTTGGGTGGGTTTTGGTGCATTTATCCTCATACTTTGGCTCATCATGGTACTTACTTTGGGACGCTTCATTGAGGGAAAATATGCTAAAATGGACACAGCAAGTCAGAAAATCAACTTGATCCTCAAACCACACACATCTTCACACATCGAGAAAAGAGAACTTTCTTCAGTCAACTTCACAGCCAATCCGATACCGGGTGGGGTAGCCTGGGACAACACTGACTATGAAATTTATGGTCCGGTCGAAATCCTGAAATATCCACACCAAATTAAGATCTCATTGAGTGACTTTGCAAGACCAAGCTCATTTGCTGATGATTGGGACTTCGAAAGCATTAATAATATGATGTCTGACTTAGTAATGTCTGCTAAATTTACCAAACATGATTATTTGCAGGGTTCTACAAATTATGATAGTATGTACTGTTATAACCACTATGGTAACCATTTTTTACATAGATCTGCACAACCTAGAAATGTTTTAAATTATAATCAATGGGAACATTGTGCAACCCCTCCAAAAGGAAGCTCAAGGACCTTCTATGACAAATATTCATACTTTTCAGGTTTTAACACAAGTAATGCTGAAGCATTCTATTTCAAATTGTCAAACAAGACAGGGACAAAGACCATGATAACCAACACAAAATTGATATATTCAGACTAATTTTTTGAACAAATGAATACTTTTGGTTTTGATTATTGGGACAAAAATGTTGAATTGAAAAGTGTTTGGGGTACAAAAGAATGGCAAGTACAGGGTATAGAATCTTTGTTTAGAGCCTGCATGATCCCAGAACTAATGATATTTTTAAATGACACTGTTCAACAAACTACCTGTCTTGGCCTAGCCAAAATCAAAGACTTAAATAAACCGTCTATTCCAAAGCCAACAATGCTCAGCAATAGCTCTACAGATGAAGAGATAGACGTAAATTATGTATTAAACCAAAACAGAACACATCCTGATTGGAAACAATGGTTGATCTGGCCCACAGATACTAATAACTGTCAAGACAGATTCCTGAATAAAACACAGGGGTTCAAAATGACCAGGCCAGACCCTAGATATCCCCAAAGACATCACCCAGGGATAATAACCACCTACAGTGTGGGCAAATTATGCCTTCAGTGGCTACAAACTTCCACACTGGCAGAAATTAAACAACACCTAACTTTACTTACTGATGGTGCTGACTTGCGTGATTTCATTATGGGACCGCGCAAACAGCGTCAAAAACGTTTCATAGCAGCCTCTGTATATGCAGCATACAATGAGGCCTGGAAGGTTACTCAAATTGAAACAGCAGAGAGAATACTGGAAATTGACCGTATTAATTTGGAAAAATCACTTTCTGTAGTGGACAATGGGTTAATGACTCTGTCCTCCAGAATTTTTTCTTTGGACAGCATTGTGTCTTCAGCAATCGACATATTGTCGCAAGACTTACTGTTATTACAACACGGTCAATCACAATTGCGCTCTATTGTACAGCTTGGCTGGACGTTGCAAAATCTGCGTTCAGGCTATGTGCCTTGGCGTTTAATCAACACAACGTCACTATTCCAAATCTTTAACCTTACTGATAGACAAATCAGTATGGCACAAAAGGGTGCTGATTATACAATCTTGAGCATTGAAAAACTCGAAAGATTACCAGTGACAATGTCAGAACGACCTGTCAGTGAATGGATAATACATGGGATAATAAATATTCCAATCTCAACCTTCAGGTTTCAATACTGCCAAAAATATATACAGGCTGGCATGTACGAGAAATTGGGAAAGGGGTACCTTAAAACAACATGGAACCTGCCCTATTCACATGCATGTGTCAGTAATAAAGGACAGAAAGTGTTTCTTAGTGGCAACAATTGTGCGATGTCACTAAGTGGCACACTTCTGTGTAACGGAATTAGTTTGCATGGAGCCTGTGAAGGGAATTCATACAACCTTTCATGTCACCAGCAAGGCGCACCTGCAACAGAAATAGAACCATTCTTTCAAAGACTCTATAATGGGAGTTACATTCTAATTGTAGACCGCAGATGTTGTAGTCTTATGCCCGGGACTCCTTATCTAGTAACTACGACTGCGAAGGTCAAGTGCTGCGGACGCTCATTGTTCCCCAGCTCCTTTCCAGACAGGGAGGCAAGGGCATGGCCCAATTTGAAAATTACTTCTATTCGAATAGATACTTTAAGCAGAATGAAAACAGTGCTTCTTCAGACGCCTACAAGGCTCACGTCATCAAAAGAAACGTATGATCTACAAGTCGCAAGGACAACTGCAGAGATACATTCATTGTTATCAACTAATTCCCCCATACATTTCGCGGAAATTCTAAACGAAATCTTAAATATTTCTGATACCAATGGGGTCTCAAAGGTATTTAAGACAGTATTTTCGATGGCATTAACACCATTCAAAGCCATACTGGGTGTTTTTCCAGATTTCGTCCATTCGATTTTTGGCGGACTTCCCCTGATCTTGGGACTGATTACAGGAATCCTATTCTTGGTCCTTATTTTTCGTTATGGCAACCCATGTCACAGACAAAACTCTTGCGACAAGGGAAGAAACAATCCTAGCCATTGGATACCGGGACCGGATATCAAAAATCCTGGGACTCTCCCGGCTTAGAGACCTGAACATGACTTGGTTTCTATCATTTCGACCAATGTGGCAAAGATGTGTTTTACCTGTATTAAGGTGTCTGCTATGCGGAGAAGAATGCGTGTTAGACACCTGTCTGACGCTACAATTGGATGCGCCAATGGATGCAGAAACATTGTTGAGCCCGATCAAGGTTCATGCTTTGTGCTGCCCTCAAAGGCTACCAATCCTGATGACGGCATTCGTGGCAGCTTCACCACTACGATTGATGGGTAGTGAAGTTCAAGATGAAAGCAGCATCGACCAGGTACGACCTTCTGTCAGCAATGCGAATCAGAATGTCAATGGAGACAATCATGCGCACGAATGCATGATTACACCTATATCCGAGTTAGTGGAACTTTCCCAGGAAGCTGTTGACAGTTTTTTCGAAAGCCTAAATGATATGATGTTCTCGCCGGAACAGAAATAGAGACTTTTGAACAAGCTCGCACACGGCGTTCCCTGAATTCGGCCTTCAACTTTAAAAATAAAGTCACATGAACAATTTTCCCTCCAGTTCACGGACAGCAATTTTTCATCAGCCCCAAAATATTTTTTCATATTTTTCGGGACACTATCTTCTGCTTAAAGTAAGAACTATTCTTAAAGAACTAAGGTTTCTAAATTTTAGATAGCTTATAGATATAGCTTATAGACATTAGCTGCCCGCTGGTATGTTCATAAATATTTTAAATATTTTATTCTGTGATGGAATGGTCTCGAACTTTTTTTCTGTATTAAGAGCCATTTCATGTGTAATTCTCATATACAAAATAGCAATAATGTATATAAATGCGATTACTTTGGCATTATTCTACAGCTTGAGTGCATACAATACATATGACTGCAATTTTTCCGTATATTTGAAAATTTCGAAATGCATTTATGTATTTTGGGGTGGTAAGGTATACACTATACTCTGTAGTATGTTGTACTATGTTATACTATGCATAGATTAGTAAATATGACCATAGTTAGCGTGGAGTGGGTGTGATGTATTCCTATAGGTTCTGAATTGATCCCCCTATTCCTGACCCTATTCTGGTTAAGCAAACTAACAGGTTAACTAAGTAGTCAGCCCATGAGGCAGAAAACCCCCATGATGCAGATACCGTTATCTGACGCAGTCACACTACGGCACAGGAACGTGTTATCTGATTAAGTCATAACGCTTGCGATCTAATTAGACAAGCGATATTCCTCCAGCCCCTGATAAGGCATACGGAGTTCTCATAACAAATCAAACCTATGACAACCTGGGCAAAACCCTGCGGCCATTGTTTTGATTTCACCGAGAACTTCAGCAAAAGAATGTGCTAACGAGCAAGTCGTATGACATCCTTATTGACGTATCTATGTCCATCCTTACGTCAATCTCGGCACCTTAAAGGTATAAATATTACCGATATTGCCCTATGCAAACACACGCGTGGTGACGAGACGGAGCAGCCATACTTGCCGAAGGGAAGAGCAGAGCAGACCCCGCTGGCGCAGCCCCGCCTTTCTGACGCGCTGAGAGAAGCTGCTTTCTCCTGCCGAGAAATCCAGCACCGGCGTTTCTGGGTAGCCCTCGCAGGCAGCCTGGAATATCGAGACCAGAGACGAGAGATACCATCCCTCATTCAACCTAGATTCCAGGTACAGAACTGAATAACCCCTCACAGAGAATTCTTTAGTTATTCACTTGGCAAAAACAAACTTAACTTAAACTGTAACTTTCTATTCCCGCCCACGTATTAGACTTAGGTCAGGTACACGGGGTAGGCGTATTTAGAAACACCAGTTGAGTACGTTTAGTCAAATGTATATGTGTATGTAATATATTTTATTCATTTTAAAACATATTATGGCTTAGAAACCATATCAATGTTTTTACAGTATTATTTTATACTATTGCTTTTAATGTATGCACTTTACTTAACTATAAGTATTGCAATAATATCGATCCATTTCTCTTGTATGAGAAAAGAGACTGATCAATAAATAACACCTTTTTATTGAACACGCCCGTCTCTTCCTTTTCTCTACAATCTGATGAGACTAAGAATGCACGTACTGACTGAGTAAAATAAATTGCCTTTTGTTCACACGACTCTCGAGATATACTCTTGATTAGGGGAGAGCAAAGTTGTCATGTTCTATGGTTGTCAGAAACTAAATCCCTTCTTGTCTAATCAGGGAAGTTAAGTCCTCCTTGAACATTCGAGAAAGTTTCTAGTGAACTCTGAGCTAAGCTGGCAAACCCAAAACTTTAAGTCTAGTATCGACAGTAGTAGACTTAGTTAACGTCTGGTCTAGGCCTTTACTGCTGTAGGTATTATTCCAATGCGCAGAGCCTATTGGGATGATAGGAACTACACTACAATTTCGATTCTCATGTAGCCTCATAACTGAGTGTTTGTATTTCTAAATCAGAGTTTACATTTCATTCTTGACGAGATCAAGTGAATCTGTTGGGTTTCAAGACCTGCATAGCAACGTTGAACTTCTGATGAAAATCATTACATGACGTGGTTAAACTCGATCTACTGATTGAAGAAGTCTTCAACCCACACATTTTGCTCTTGGTCAATGTTTTGAAAACTCATTCAAAAGTTCAGTGACTGGAAAATTCACACAATTCAGGAGAAGACTCTCTCTTAGCAAACACCTGGGAGGAGTTTCAAAATGTTTCATGGATCACTAGGCAGCAATCATCAACATTCATTGCAGACATCTTGCTCTTTTCTTTTGGCTTACATGTATGTGCTGCAAGCTTATATCTCTGATTGCTTCCCTCCTCCCTAAGTCTTAGTGTATCTTTCCAGAACACCATGTTGGATTGTGTATTGTTGGATTATATATTAAGCATAAAAAAGTGCAGTTTACACGGGGGATTTCATGGCAAATGCAAACTAGTCA
The DNA here is from genome assembly GCF_964261635.1 of Lissotriton helveticus. Taxonomy (NCBI): domain Eukaryota; kingdom Metazoa; phylum Chordata; class Amphibia; order Caudata; family Salamandridae; genus Lissotriton; species Lissotriton helveticus. The sequence continues at coordinate 720,285,272 of NC_136071.1, read as the reverse complement.
CACCAGATGGATGCGATCTTTGATTATGCCTCTCTTGTCTCTGGCAAAAAGGGCTCGATGAAATCTAGTGTATCGTCTGGCATACCCCTTGTGGCATTCTGCTGGACCACACATACATGAAAATGTGAGTGTGGCAAAGATGAATTATTAGAAGTCAACGTGCTGCGATACTCCTCCTCCACTCAGAAATATTCTGGGTGCTGATCCCTTGCGGCCAGGCCCAGGGGCCGCAAAAAAAGGCCCAGGAGGGTGACTGCTCGGCCCATCTCTGTATAAAGAAAATATTGTAAATAAAAAGGCCTGGCCGCGGGGTATGGGATCCCCGGGGCAAAAATCGGCTTTTGAAGTGGTCGCGCCCCCTTTCTCCACCACTCTGCAAACCCACTTCTCAGCACACTGCTGGTGGGGAGATGAGGTTCCCTTTCCTCCTGAGGGCATCAGGACTAGAGTGAACTTCATCCCCAAAGCAGCAGTGCACTAGGAAGCGTGTTTTCAGAGTGGTGGAGAAAGGGGGCATGGCCTCTGATGACCTCTCAGCAATCCAGCTGTGAGGGTCTTATTGGAGGAAACAGGATGGCTAGTTGTCCTCCAAGGACCCTCAAGGGCCTAGGGGACATCATCCCACAACTAGTAGTGCAAGAGGAGGCACGTTTGCAGAGTGGCGGTGAAAGGAAGCATGGCCACCAAAAACCCCACACCAAACCCACTGTGTGGGAGGTACTGGAGATAACAGGAGGGGAAATTGGCCCACAAGGACCCTCATTAGCCAAGGTGACTTCACCCCCCTACTAGAAGTGCGTCAGAAGGCGCATTTGGAAAGTGGTAGAGAAAAGGTGCGTGGCTTCCTACCAGGTCTCAGCAATTCTGCTTTATGGGACTTACTGGCGGTAGCAGGAGGGGTAGTTGGCCCCCAAGTATGTCATTGGGGGCCAACTATCCCTTTTGCATATCTCCAGTAAGTCCCTCACAGCGACATTGATAATAGGTCTTCAGAGACCATGCCCCCTTTTTCTACTACTCTCCAAATGCGCCTCCTGGTGCACTACTGGTAGGGGAGGAAGTCCCCTTGGCGTTTGAGGGTCCTTGGGGGCCAACTACCCCTCCTGGTACCTCCTGTAAGTCCTACAAAGCTCGATTCCTGAGAGCTAGTCAGAGGCCCATCCCCCTTTCTCCACTAATCTGCAAACATGACTACTAGTTAAAAATACGTAGAAATCCATCACAAAACAATGGTTACAGGGACGCTACAACTTGGAATTAGCAATTAAAAAACATTAGAAATTCACTGAAAAAAAACAAAGATTACAGGGACATTATAGTTAGGAAATGAAATAAAAACCCCTTAGAAATTCACTAGAAAAACAAAGGTTACAGGGACGTTACAGTTAGGCTAAGGTTCCACTCGAACAAAACCAGTGAAATTCAGCTGTTGAGGTTAATGAGCTAACTATAACTCACGTCCCCACAATGCACTGCTTATGACCGAAACAGAACGGTGTCTACCTGTTGTGCCATCATCAGAACATTGAGGAAGATTGCCCCGTATCTTTCCCAGGCAGCCCGGAAACAATCCACTGTTGCCCTAGTGTCATCTAGGCTAGATTATTGTAATGGCCTTTACAGTGGCATTAACAAAAGCTCCATCCACCACCTCCAAATGGTGCAGAATGCCGCGGCCAGGATGGTTCTGAATCTCCCTAGGCTTGCTTCTGTAACCATGGCCAGAAGGGATCTTCATTGGCTTCCGATTTCCTCTCGGATTTCCTTTAAACTTCTTTGTCTGGCCCATGGTGCAATTCATGGCTCAGGCTCAGAGGGTATTAGGTCCCTCCTACGCGTTTACACCCCCCAAAGAACTCTCCGCTCGGCATCTAAGAACATGCTTTCGGTTCCAAGATTTGTGAAGGCCAAATGGGGAGGTAGAGCATTTTCCACCCTGGTTCCAAAACTTTGGAACTCGCTCCCTTTGGAGCTCTCCAGCCAGTCTTCTTTGGTGGTCTTTAGGAAACGCCTGAAGACTTGGCTCTTTTCTCAGGCATATTAGCGGCTCTGCTCCTAGCGGTAATTTGATTTTGCAGCTGGTAGTTTTGGACTTTTGTTTGTCTGTTTTTGCGCCTTGATGCCCCTTGGGGCTAAGTTTTGCGCGGTATAAAACGCCTTTCATTCATTCATTCATGACCGCACATATTACATCACTCATGACATAGTAAGTGACATCACTGATGACATCTCAAATGATATCACTAATAACACCATCCACAGAATCTCTGACACACCTACTCACCCCATCTAAACTTTTATTCACCTATTCCAACTTCCACACTACCATTTTCAAACCCATTCACACACCCATACCAGTAGTTACAAAGCCACTCACTGATTCATAGATCAACACACACATCCACTCATTCACCCATACTGCCGCTCATGCACCCAGCTACTTTATCACCCACACAGTTACTGATATATCCACTCATACACCCATACACCCACTCACACACTGAGTCAGCCACCCATAGATCTACTCACACATCTACTCACTCACCCATACAGTCAATCAAAATCCACTTACTCACCATACAGATACACACACACTCACTCACTCACTTACCAATACAGGTACTAACAGGTACTCACTCACCTATACAGTCACTGATGTAAGCACACACTCACCCATACAGCCACTCTCACATTCATACACTCGCCCATACAGCCACTCTCACATTCACTCACTCACTCATACACCCCACCATTCACCTATGCTGCCTTTCACATACCCAGTTATTCACCCATATATCACTGACACATGCACTCACTCACGACACAGCCATACACACACTCACTCACCCATACAGCCACACACACACTCACTAACCCAGACAGCCACTGACTCACCCGCTCACTCATCACACAGACACTGAGTCCCCCATAGAGGGACTCAGACAACCAATCACTCACCCATACAGAAACTCACTTACCCACTCTCACACCCTTACAGCCACTTAGCCACCAACTGACAGGTAGATGCAGACATTCACTCAATCAGTCACTCACCCATACATTCACTGAGAAACCTAATCACTCACCTATACAGTTAGTCACACACCCACTGAAACATCCAATCAGGCACTCATACACCTGATTCAGCAATACACCTTGGTATATAATTTAACACTCAAACATTTTAAAAACACTCACCGGATGATGTCTTCAGTGATGTCATCAGTGATGTCATTTGAGATGTCATCAGTGATGTCACTGACCATGTCATGAGTGATATAATATGTGAGGTCATAAGCAGTGCATTGCGGGGGTGAGTCATAGTTAGCTCACTAACTATAACTGCTGAATTCCACTGGTTTTGTGTGAGTGACACCTGAGTCTAACTATAAAGTTCCTAGTCCTATTGGTGTGTGTGTGTGTGAATATATATATATATATATATATATATATATATATATATATATATATATATATATATATATATATATATATATATATATATATATATATATATATGAATCGGAACTCCGCATTACCACCTCCGATCACCCAGGACCGGCGAAGCAGGAGACAGACCACAAGTTCTTTCAGGTAGATTTATTTTCAGTTTTTCGTGGTCCAACCAACCATGACGCGTTTCGGGCTTTGCAGCCCTTGTTCACATGCAGGGAATAGCTGATTTTTTGTGACATTTAAAGTGCGTTTAGTGCCCCGCCTACCTCCCACCTACAAAGATGGTCATGTGACCAAGCTGTATAGACAACAGACTATCGTTGTAAGTGTCCATTATTGCGAAGACAGACTCAATTCTGAACGGTTTTCGAAGCAATTGTGCAATAACAACCACAGTTCGAAATTATCATATTAACAATACTTTGCATAAATGCATTTTGTACACATCATAATGTCTGTTTTTTGTTTTTTGTCTTTTCGTAAAAACCGATGATTGAAACAGTTTCTGATTTCATGTTATTGTAGTAACTGGTTAAATCCATTAAATCATGAAGAAAAGACCAACATGAATGTTTGTACATAATAACAAAATAATGATTCCGACTTACTATGTGTTTATATGGACACAAGAAGGGCGAGCAAAATTGTGCAAAAGGGGGGAAAAAAAGTGCTACAGTGCTAATGACCAAACATCTAAGGCAACCCTGCCTATTGTGCAAAGAGGCTATATATAAAGTGCATACTTTCAATTCTAAAAAATGATAATAAAATTCATGATATACATTAAATTGCTAAAAGAGAATGCACTCTAGAAAATATTTCTGTTACCTGAATTAAAATCAGCATCTAAGCCATATTATTTAATTAAAGGTAAATATAAAATGCAATTTCTAAAAACATTAATTTCATCATGATTTCTTATTTTTTTAAAAGAATATAAAAGTAAGTGCGGTGATAAATACCAAAGTGCTAAGACTTAATTATATTGAGGGAAAAAGGAAATGCCACAGATGAAAAATGGCCAAGAGAACGGAAAATAAAAAAGACCAAAATTATTCGTTCTATGTACATATAAATATTAATATTTTCATATTTATATATCAAGTACAAAAAATGATAAAACCCTATAGATAACAGGGAACCTGACTATCTATTAAAAATCATAAATAGTGGTGATCACTCAGTTTCATTAACAACACGTGAAAAAATGGGCAACAGGGAACCTGACTACCCATTTAAACAGAAGTCTATCTGATCATAATTACAGAAATTGGCCACAATTATTTAATTCAATGTGAAAGCAAAACTGGACACATGTGGGGCAACAGGATCTACGGGACTGCTTCCTAGTTATGTTGTACTTAAAGAAAGTTGTGTATATCTTCAGTATTATTCAGGCCGTTCGGCCATTTGCTATCAAATTCTAGAATGAAGCGCGTCTCAAGTTGTCGAAATAACATCTCTCTGTTGCCTCCTCTGCGCAAGGGCGGTACCGATCCCACCACAAAATATGTAAGACAATTGAAATCTTTGTTATGTCTTAGTGAAAAATGGCAGGCTACTGGGTAGGTGGGATTGTTATGCAGTATTGCCCTAAGATGTTGCAGAATTCTGACGTGCACCTGGGCTTTTGTACTTCCTATGTAGTGTAATCCACAGGTGCACGTCAGAACATAAACTGCGAAGTCAGTTTTGCAATCATGACTGCCTTTGATTGGAATGTCTGTTAGGCTAAAAGGTGTGCGATAATGTGTCTTGTTCTCACCGAATTTACATGCCCTACAGTGTGTACACTTCCGAAAACCAGGCTTAGCCTTCAGCCATATATCTTTTTGTTTAAGTTCCGGGCTACCAACATCTAAAGAGGCTCCCATGCTTCTAGCCCTGCGGAAAGTTATTGTTGGTTTTTGTGGTAGGGTAGGATTAAGAATATTATCAGTGAGAACTATCGGCCAGTTCTTTTGAATGATCTTTTTAATGGCATTCTCCTCACTGCTGCAAGCAGTGATAAATCTGGGACAGGTATTGGTCAATATATCTGAATCGGTACTGGACTCAATAGTATCTGTGTCAGAATTGACTCTAGGCAACAAACTCTCTCTGCTTCTTAACCTTGCTTTAGCCAAAGCTTGGTTAAAGATGCAGTCAGAATAGCCATGTTCTTTGAAACGGGCCTTAAGATCATTAACACAGCTCTCAAAATCTGCAGCAGAACTACAGATTTGTTTAATCCGTAAGATTTCTCCAAAAGGGATGCTGTATATTGTATGCTTGGGATGGAGACTGGAGGCATGCAATATGGTGTTGCCTGATGTAGGTTTGCGGTGTAGGGTCGATTCTAATCTATTGGCTCTCACATACAGTTGGACGTCCAAAAATTCAATCTGCTGGGGACTAATGTGAGAAGTGAAGCGGAGATTGAGGGAATTTATGTTGATTTCATCTATAAAGGATTTTGCTACATCTTCACTGCCTTACCAAAGAATGAAAATATCGTCAATATATCGTAGATATTTGACGATTTTTTCTCTAACCCACACTGCATGCGTGACACCAAGGAACTGCTCCTCCCACCAGCCTACGTGCAAGCACGCATAGCTGGGGGAGAAGCAGGATCCCATGGCCACGCCTCGTAGTTGTCTCCACAGTTCTTTCCCAAAAGTAAAGTAGTTATTGTTAAGACACCAACTTATTAGTTCAAGAATGACTTTGTTGTGTTCATAAAAGTCAGCTGATCTTGTGTCCAAAAAGTGCTTAGTAGCCCTTAGTCCCTCTTCATGTCCAATACTTGTATAGAGGGACTCTACGTCCAATGTAATGAGAAGCATGTCCTCTTGCCATTCTACATCCATGATTTTTGAAAGAAAGTCACTGGTGTCACGGACATAGCTGGGCAATTTGGTGACCAGATCTTGTCAAAAGAAGTCGATATACCGACCCACATTTTCTCCGGCACTATTAATGGCCGAGATGATCGGTCTTCCAGGAGTTGGCAAGGTCTCTTTGTGAATTTTTGGAATTAGATAGAAAACAGGGAGTACTGGAAATTCTTTGTTCATAAATTTATATTCCTCTCCTGAAATCAATCCCTCTCGCCGATATTTGCCCAAAAGTTTTTCCAAGGAGATCTTTGCATTGGAATATTCTTTCTTATTTGTTTTGCTGTAGCAAGAAACATTGTGCAGCTGTCGCAAAGCCTCTGTTACATAGTCACTCTTGGCCCAGATTACAAGGTTGCCACCTTTATCTGCTGTCTTCACGACAATATTAGGGTTAGTGCTGAGCTTCTTCATTAGTGCTATATAATTGGCTTGATGGTAATCGTAGCTTGTCTTGTGGCGTTTGCGTGATTTAATATGCAGCAGCTTGATCTCATTAATGATACAGTCTTGGAAAGTGTCTATGGCGTCTCCAACCATTAAAGGGACAAATTTAGACTTATTTTTGAATGGTGTTATACCTGCTCCCTTTTGGACAATGTTAATTTTAGCCAATCTGGTCTGAGTGTTACTGTCAATATCATGACCCATAGGTTGGGAATCAGTAGCCTGGCAAAGGTCGTTTAGGGTTAAGAAAGTGGGAACGTCTGCAGCTCTTACCTCTGGTCCTCCGTCCGGAATGCATGGTTCATTGGATGAGACTGTGTCCGCATTAGATTTCAGCTTCTGTGTGGCGAAGAATTTTCTCAATTTCATTTTTCTTATAAACCGATAGACATCAATGCGGGTTGCCGCATAGTCAAATGTTTGCGCTGGACAGAAATTAAGCCCCAAAGAGAGCAGTTGTTCTTCTGCCTTGTTCAGAACAATATTTGAAAGATTGACAATGGATTTATTATTACTCATTTCCTTCGTTGCCATGGCGCTTTTGTTTTCTTTGTTTGCGCTTCTTTGTCTGGCTTGTTTCCTTCGTTCTCGTCTTTTTTGGTTTTTGCTTTTACTACTTGTCCTTGGCTGTTTCGACGTGGGCGCAAGGTTCTTAGTCTCTCCGCCACTAAAAAATCAAGTTCCTCTTCCAAATTGAGGATAGGTGCTGATTGCAGATCTCTATCAAAATCGTCACTTGAACCACTTGATATTGATAAGGTGTCTCTGCTCGCTGCTTCATCATTCAAGCCGCCATTATCTGCGCTTGCGTTGTGTGTAGCCGCCGATTCCATCTGTTTTTTGGTATTCCCACTATATTGTTGCCATGGCTACGCTATATTTTCGGGCAAACGTGAAGATTTGTCCGTGTGCGTAGTCGGCCTGATTGCGTGCAAATTTGCTTACTTTTCTCGCTTTAATTTTTTCCTCATGTTTTTTGAGTCTGTCCTCCATCGCTATCCTTAAGTTTTTTATTGTTTCTGTTTCTTTGATTTTAGCGATGTCATCATTTAATTTATCGATGTTTGTGAGAATTTCAGCTCTGTCGATGGCAGCATACTTTATTAGTATATGGACAAGATTCATTGAAGCTGCCAAATTACTCTGCCCCCATTCTTTTAGCATCAGGGGATTTGGGCGATCAAAGCTCGGCGTGAGCATTAAACGTAGTCCTCTGGGAACGCAACCAACATCAGCGTATTTAGTTAGTGAGTAGTGTTCCCACCACTTGGTGACCTCTAAACGCTTTTGTTTTTCCAGGTTTCGATATAGGATCCTGATATCCCCATCATCATTTTTCTCCGTCCCAGCCGGGACCTTTTGCGTTATTTCACCTGTGAGAGTGATCTTTTCAAAAAGTTGTTCCGCCTCCGCCTCCCTCGCACGGAAAGCCTCCGCAGACATGTTGGTTAGCCACAAGGTTTGACGATTAACTGAAATGCACTCGGCAAGCCACCCGTGAGACGTTTATGTGACTTCCACTATAGAGTGCTTACAATGTGCCTGAGCAGCCTCTCCACCTATCGAATGCCGTGTGATAGAAACGGTTCAGCGGTACTCCAATCAACAAACTGAATCAGCCGATCCGGCCGGTGACTGTTCCTCGCTGGCTCACCGTCTTACATCAAAGGCTGCGATGGGGGGCACCTGTAGAATCCCGTTGTCGGAAAGCTTGCAGTTCGGTTTGAGATACAGGCGCCGCTTTCGGAGAGGGGGTCTGTTAACTGAAGCAAACCGAACTTCTGTATTGACATGAATCGGAACTCCGCATTACCACCTCCGATCACCCAGGACCGGCGAAGCAGGAGACAGACCACAAGTTCTTTCAGGTAGATTCATTTTCAGTTTTTCGTGGTCCAACCAACCATGAAGCGTTTCGGGCTTTGCAGCCATTGTTCACATGCAGGGAATAGCTGATTTTTTGTGACATTTAAAGTGCGTTTAGTGCCCCGCCTACCTCCCACCTACAAAGATGGTCATGTGACCAAGCTGTATAGACAACAGACTATGGTTGTAAGTGTCCATTATTGCAAAGACAGACTCAATTCTGAATGGTTTTCGAAGCAATTGTGCAATAACAACCACAGTTTGAAATTATCATATTAACAATACTTTGCATAAATGCATTTTGTACATATCATAATGTCTGTTTTTTTGTTTTTTGTCTTTTCGTAAAAACCTATGATTGAAACAGTTTCTGATTTCATGTTATTGTAGTAACTGGTTAAATCCATTAAATCATGAAGAAAAGACCAACATGAATGTTTATACATAATAACAAAATAATGATTCCGACTTACTATGTGTTTATATGGACACAAGAAGGGCGAGCAAAATTGTGCAAAAGGGGGCAAAAAAGTGCTACAGTGCTAACGACCAAACATCTAAGGTAACCCTGCCTAGTGTGCAAAGAGGCTATATAGTATGAAAAAAAAGGAAAAAGGGGTATCCCCGACTAGAGTTCCTAATTTCGGGATATATAACCGTGTGTCAATACAATAATTAGGAACAGGGTTATAAGGCGGACATTTACTGACAGGAAAATAGGAACACTAAATCATAAACAAAGTGCACGGTACAAATAAGGTTTGTGCATTTTTATTGAACAATAATTTATAAAAGAAAGGAAAAAACTGTATTTTTTACATTTATTATATTTTGATCTCCTTTATATTTATACATTCTGCAACGGCATGAGATTATGCGTGTTTGTCTCTCTATGCAGATTATTTATACTTTACAGTTTTGATACTGTATAGATGATTATATTAAAAAACATGGCTAAATATTTGATTACTACTACGCGCGTTTCGGCTATTTAGCCTTCATCAGGAAGCCATGATGAATTGTTCTGAAGTACCAGAGACTGATAGATGTAGCGTCCTGCGATGTTGACACAGGAATAATGGGTAAGATCTTTTAGGTTGCCAGTAGTGAAAGGTAGTACTCTCTTGCTGAAGTCCGATATATGCCCCAATGACGGATTCTCTCTGCTTGCGGTGGGCAGACTCGTAGCATATGGTCCAAGACTCTCGTGGAGTTAATCTGATAAGGCGGTCCGGCGTGCTTCCCAATGGCGGGTGCTGGCTAGTTCGCGTGCCGGCCGCTGGTCAAGGAGTCTGGCGTGCCTTCCAATCGTGGCTTCTGGCAGATTCGCGTCCCGGCTGCTGTTCGAGAAGGGGAAAGAGGCTATATATAAAGTGCATACTTTCAATTCTAAAAAATGATAATAAAATTCATGATATACATTAAATTGCTAAAAGAGAATGAACTCTAGAAAATATTTCTGTTACCTGAATTAAAATCAGCATTTAAGCCATATTATTCAATTAAAGGTAAATATAAAATGCAATTTCTAAAAACATTAATTTCATCATGATTTCTTACTTTTTTAAAAGAATATAAAAGTAAGTGCGGTGATAAATACCAAAGTGCTAAGACTTAATTATATTGAGGGAAAAAGGAAATGCCACAGATGAAAAATGGCCAAGAGAACGGAAAATAGAAAAGACCAAAATTATTCATTCTATGTACATATAAATATTAATATTTTCATATTTATATATCAAGTACAAAAAATGATAAAACCCTATAGATAACAGGGAACCTGACTATCTATTAAAAGTCATAAATAGTGGTGATCACTCAGTTTCATTAACAACACGTGAAAAAATGGGCAACAGGGAACCTGACTACCCATTTAAACAGAAGTCTATCTGATCATAATTACAGAAATTGGCCAAAATTATTTAATTCAATGTGAAAGCAAAACTGGACACATGTGGGGCAACAGGATCTACGGGACTGCTTCCTAGTTATGTTGTACTTAAAGAAAGTTGTGAATATCTTCAGTGTTATTCAGGCCGTTCGGCCATTTGCTATCAAATTCTAGAATGAAGCGCGTCTCAAGTTGTCGCAATAACAACTCTCTGTTGCCTCCTCTGCCCAAGGGCGGTACCGATCCCACCACAAAATATGTAAGACAATTGAGATCCTTGTTATGTCTTAGTGAAAAATGGCGGGCTACTGGGTAGGTGGATCGTTATGTAGTATTGCCCTAAGATGTTGCAGAATTCTGACGTGCACCTGGGCTTTTGTACTTCCTATGTAGTGTAATCCACAGGTGCACGCCATATATATATATATATATATAAAAGTTTACATTTGTTTTACTTTTAAATGCATCTTTATCCAAACCGTGTGGTTCATATTAACATTTTTTACTCCAGCATCTTTTTATGAGCATTGTATGTATTTATCTAATATTTATTTATTTATTTACATATTTATTGATATTTATATATTTACTGCTCATTTTGCATCATATTTATTATGCCAATGGTCGTTCACAATATGTTGAACTGACCTGCTATTGAGAACAGAATTGTTACGACTTTTTTCCATGTCTATGAATTCTATAGTCACTGTTTGTACCACTGTCACATTAAAAAGGCTATGTTTGCTCCTCTAACATGTCATATGATCAGGGAAGGCCCCACGAGGGCTGAAACGCGCTATAGCGGCGGCGGTGCACGGGATTGAATAAACAAAACTGCACACAATTTTGGGTTCGCTTCGTCTTTTCTATGAATGAAGACTACAACAAGACGATTTACATATCATATCATGAATGATGTAATAAGTGACGTCATCAGCAGCGCAAGTTATAGTTAGCTGAACTAACTGTAATGGGGGTATTTCACTGGTTTTGTACGAGTGATATGTCAAACCAACTATAAAGTCCCTGAAACCCATGTTTTTTTTGAGTGAATTTCTAAGGTTTTTTAAATGCTAATTTCTAACTATAAAGCGCCTGAAACCTATGTTTTTTCAGTGAATTTCAGAGGTTTTTTTAAATGCTAATTTCTAATTATAATGTTCATTAAACCTATGTTTTTCTGTGTTTTTAAATTATCATCCCATTCTCATCCTGGTGAAAACTGCAGATCTCGCCAGTTTCCCATCGATAGCTTCTGCCAAACAAATCGCCACAAATGAGTACGACAACTAACACTAATGATATGCAGAGTAGGCGTTCCCGTGCAAAAAAAACCACTAAAACACCACTTCCCTTTTTTTCAACGACCAGCCAAATCTGCGATCCAAAAACAGGCCATAATCCGCGTTAGCAGTAAGCCTTTTACTGGTGTAAAGCAGAACAATTTCCTACAGTATGAAACGGAGCCCAGCCCAGAGCCACATTTAAAGACCAACATGCCATAGAGCTACTGATCAAGCAACTCCAACACCCAAGAAGGCCACAACACCCACCGCCACCACCCCCAGGACCTTCCCCCAGACCACACCCCCCCACTACCACTGAGGCAGCGTAGAACAGAACAAAGGACCTTCCCAAAATGACATAGCCCCTCAGCCGCACATTAGCTGAATGTTGGGAGATATGGGAACCAAGTATGTGTGAAGGACGCAAGTCACCCATCAATAACAATGTACACAATGGCAAGTGTAGCAGTGATGCGCTTGACAGACCTCACTATGCACAGCACAGACCTCTCCATGTGTGCTTGTAGTGTTGTGGACAGTGGACGTAACCATGTTACCTCGATCATATAGCTGTGTCGTTCCTCCCTGTAAGCGGAAGCAGAGTGGGCTGGTCCAACGCATGCAACTCCAGCGTAGGAGTGTGAATAAATAGGCCAGGGATGTGGGTGTGGTTCACTTGTGGGAAGGCCAACGTGTCTGCCAAAGCGGCTGCCCTCACCCTGCCATGAGGCCACCGCTGTGACTGCCGGCCTCCTCGACACAGGCCCCCTGCGAACCCGTGGCACAGTACCGCAGAGTTATATCTGTACAGGCAACTGCCTTCAATCTACACTGCGGACAGCAGGTCTCACAATTCAGATTGAGTCGCTATTGCAGATGACGCAGTCAAGTAGGCAAGAGACATTGCTCCCAGTGCAGGCCGCCTGGACCACGAATCATTGCAGGGTGCGCACACGCTGAGTGCTTCAGGTACCACTAACTCAGTGCACCACAAGTCATCTCCACGTAGCCTTATTAAGGCAGAATTCATCAGACAATAGACATTGCTACCAGTGCGGACCGCCCGGACCACGCATCATCGCAGGCTCTGCACATGCTGGTTGCTTCAGGTGCCACTAACTGTGCAGCTTAACTCAATGCCACATGGATGTGGGCCCTTGCTGACCGCTACCTCCGGCCTACACTGTGGTCAGCAGGGCTCACAATTCAAATTCAGTCTTGATTAATTAATTGCAGAGATCAGTAGGCAACTAAGTATAATGTACCTCAAACCTACATAATATCCTTTTAGTATCCTTGCTTCGAGAACTTGTTTTATATCAGTTATAGCTTTACTACAATGACCAAATTCATCTTGCAAGTACAAGCGAACACTGAATGGCAGTCTACACTGTGGACAGCAGAGCTCACAATTGGAACAATAACGTCCCTACATATTTTGACAATATATTCCATACATATTTCATGTTTTCTTCCATACGCCTGCACTGCGGTCAGCCGAGCTCACAATTTGAATTCAGTCTTGTTTTATTAATTGCAGAGAGAATTGTGCTCTATGTCCTTGGATTTTGTTAATTGGATGTGACAAAAAGCATTCCTCAATGTCTGTGCTGGCTACTGCCTTCGATCTACACTGTGGATAGCAGGGCTCACAATTCACATCGAGTCGCAATTGCAGATGGCGTAGTCCAGTAGGCAACAGACATTGCTCCCAGTGCAGCTCGCCTGCACCACACATCATCGCTGGCTGCGCACACACTGAATGCTTCTGATGCCCCTATCTCAATACAGCACAACTCATGGAACCTTTATGATACAATGTTTTGTGTATAATTTCACATCTGCTGCCCCTACCTCAGTGTACCACAAGTCATGGACCCTTTACTCTAGAATCTTTTGTCTTTATTATTTCACATCTGCTGCCCCTACCTTAGTGCAGCACAAATCATTGACCCTCTATGATTGAATCTTTGTGTCTGATCCAATGATTACTGTACTTGTACTTGTTACCAGCACCAACCATTCCCGGAGCGCTGGCTTACACTCACCCCCACGCATCCAGCACAGACGCCACTGGACATGTGACCCTGGTAATAAAAAGGAGCCGAGCGCACGTGCCCGTACCCAGTTCCACTATCTATCTGTGTCTGTGTGTTCATTATGTATGCAAGATGCTACCCCTGGGCCCTACCACATTACATTGTACTGTGGACACCGTATGCAATCATGTTAGTTCTGGCAGTGGGGAAAACGTTGGTTATGTAACTTTGTCTCGGTCATTGTACAAGTACGTACGTAGAGACTGGATCATTAGAGTACTGCAAGGAGAGTGTATAGTGAATTTATAAGTGCTTGGGGATTGGGGGAGTGATTGTATAACTACATATATAGGCGCAGCCTAACCCTGAACACGAGCTTGGCTCTAATTGGCTTCCCTACATGTGCTAAAAACTAAAACTTGAACTTTCCATGGCCCTGTATTGCTACAGCTGCAACACTCCACTGACTGTGCAATAAACATTCATATGCACACAGATGTGTCATAGCCACCATTTTTCATGTGTGGAACTATGAATGAATGTAGGGTCAGTGATTCCCCATACCTTCCATGTTGGCCACATTGTGGGACTTGGCTCACAGAGTGACACATTGGTGCTTGTCACCCAGGTAACGGCAGCACTACAACAAGGACACCCGCATCTGTTGATTCCTCATATAGCTCACGATGAAGCCACGCCCATAGCTCTGGAGTCATTCTTCACAGCCTCACGCAGGACTGGCCTATGCCAGGCCAGCCCACTCCACTTACGCTTACAGGGAAGGACAACAACGCTACATGGCCCAGGTTTTCATTGCAGTGATCTGCTGGTCACAGGCCTAGTTGTCAGTACGCCCAGCCTCTCCCTCACGGCTGGTATACACCTACACCACACCCATCCAGCACAGACGTCACAGAACATGTGACCCTGCCAATAAAAAAGACCGGGCGCACGTGCTCTTCGCCATCTTAGAGTTGCTCGCACCGGATGCACTGCGGCCGGCACAGGCACACCGGCACAGGACAGTGACATTCAGTTCAATGAGGTACGGGTACTGTAACTGCTGAGCGGGTGTGCAGCCTGCAGTGAGGGCCCTTCCCGGCGGTCTGGATAGCTCAGGTTTTGTGTGCCCTGCTGGACCACAGTGAAGGCCTGAGCCATCAGACAGTGCAGGACAATTGCCACATGGCGTCGTCTTGCTGGTCACAAAGTTAGTGGCACCGCAAGGGCTGAGTGGGTGTGCAACCTGTGATGAAAAACCGGGTGCACTGGTATGTCCTCTGTCATGGTGAAATCAAGACCCAGCACCAAATTTGAAACCTGGTGGCCTGCGGAACGGGGCTGAATGATATGTAGGGTGCCCTCTCCGCGGGCCCCGGGCTTGGGGCTTGCAGCGGCAAGTGGTAGGCCTTCTTTTTTACACACAGGTTGCGAAAGGTGAGCAGAGAGGCTTGTTTGCACAGCGGTGTGCAGTCACCTCCGGGCAGTGGTAGTGGATGGGGTGCAGCAGCCTGGTGTGCAGCAGCGGGTAGACACCGCTGGGCAGTGGAAGTGGATGGGGTGCAGCAGCCTGGTGCGCAGCAGCGGGCAGACACCTCTCGGCAGTGGAAGACGATGGGGTGCAGCAGCCAAGGTGCACAAAGGCGGGACAGCGATTTAGGCGTGCGCAGTTGTATATACTCTGCCATTACTGATTCCATACTACGTTTCAGATGAGTAAGCTTGAGGGCTCCACTATGTCCTGGCACATGGTTGGAGACACCCCGGTGGCGGAAAGGTGAGCTGTGAGGGTTTTGTCCACAGTGTGGGCACTCACTGTCCCTCTACATCTCTTCCTTTCTCTCCCTCTTACTCTTTCTCTCTCTCTTCCTCTCTCTCTCTCATTCTATCTCTTCCTCTCTCTCACACTGTTTCTCTCTCTTTCTCTCTCCCTCGCTCACTCTTTCTTTCTCTCTCTCTCTCTCTCTCTCACTCTTCCTCTGTTTCTCTCTTCTTTCTCCCACTGTTTCTCTCTCTCTTCTTCTCTCTCTTCCTCTCTCGCACTGTTTCTTTCTCTCTTCCTCTTTTTCTCACTCTTTCTCTCTTTCTCTCTGTCTTCCTCTCAGTCTTTCTTTCTTTCTCTCTCTCTTTCTCTCTGTCTTCCTCTCAGTCTTTCTTTATTTCTCACTCTCTTCCTCTCTCTCACTCTTTCTCTCTCTCTCTCTCTCTCTCTCTCATTTGATGGATGCATGAGGCACAATCTTATCTTGCTTTTCGTCTAGCAGGCTGTGATTCACAGATTGATGACCCCCCCCCGACATGGACCTCCCGCCACCAGGTGATGACTTCAGTTCTACTGAGTTAGTGCCACCAGAGCTGAGCGCATGCGCAGCCTGCGATGATGTGTGGCCATCCTGCCAATCAACATCTATTTTGAATAGTGAGCTTGGCTTGACCACGTGGATGTGCCTGCTGAGGAGGTTGCTTGGCACATGGTGGACCCTCTTAGACACACGTCGGTGGCGGAAGGTGAGCAGAGAGGCTTGTTTGTGCAGCAGCGGGCAGTCACCTCCGGGTAGTGGAGTGGATGGGGTGCAGCAGCCTGGTTGCGCAGCGGCGGCAATCACCTCCAGGCAGTGGATGGGGGTGCAGCAGCCCTGGTGCGCAGCGGTGGGCAGAGACACCTATGGGCAGTGGGAGTGGATGGGGTGCAGCAGCCTGGGTGCGCAGCGGTGGGCAGACACCTATGGGCAGTGGAAGTGGATGGGGTGCAGCAGCCAAGATGCACAAAGGCGGGACAGCGATTTAGGCGTGCGCAGTTGTATGTACTCTGCCATTACTGATTCCATACTATGTTTCAGATGAGTAAGCTTGAGGGCTCCACTATGTCCTGGCACATGTTTGGAGACACGCCGGTGGTGGAAAGGTGAGCTGTGAGGGTTTTGTCCACAGTGTGGGCACTCACTGTCCCTCTACATCTCTTCCTTTCTCTCCCTCGTACTCTTTCTCTCTCTCTTTCTCTCTCTCTCTCACTCT